>NW_015090786.1:7054107-7096714 GCF_001431845.1 Calidris pugnax | reverse complement strand
GGGGGGGGGGGGGGGCAGGGGCAGGGAAGGAGAAGTGGCTTCAACTTCTTCATTGGGAACAGGGTTTGGCACTCTTTAAGTCAGGTAGAGTTGAGTAGATGTCTCTCGAATTTGGTGGCTTGACTAACTTACTTGTACTTAACATGATAAAAGGTAGAGGGTATGATCAATTTTTGGATTAAAGGCATCCTTTCTTCCTTTTATTCTGTCTTGGGTTTTGCTGTAAGTGCAAAAATTTGCTCTTTGAGGCTATTTACATAAATCTGGACTTCTGGCTTTTCAGTTCTTCAGTCCCCCTGAGTGTCCTCTGATGTCACATGCAGAGGAGGGACAACTCACCAAGACCCCAGGATGGGGCCAAGTGTATGACACTGAACAGACAAAGAAACCTGTCACCTCCGAACATGAGCTCAGGGATAGGAGCTGGGCAAGGTTTTAACTTTTTGTGGGAAGGCTGTTGCTAGAAATCCTGCCTTGAGCACGGACACCCTCATGGTAGGAACTGAATGGGTTCCCCTGGCACCCAAAATAATACTTCCACCTTCTTACTCCAGGGTAGAGCTGTAGGATACGTCTTGCTGGAAAAATATCTTCGTTAGTGACTGGGAAGCAGCAGGATGATGGTGCAGTAGCTGAGAGTGGGTTTGCTTGCTGGTCCATGTCTCACACCTTGCACGGGCAGTATCTTGGTCACAGGGAACTTTCTCTGCGTGTGGGGACCTGGTCTGTCATTGGAGGTCACTCATGAAGTTTGGACCAGTCCAGGAGTCCATGGCACTGTGGTGCTCAGTGAATTATTTCTGTGCATAGAAAGGAGTCAAACGAAAAGGAGCCAAGTCTGGTGAAGATCTAACAGGCAGAGTGTGCTGATTAGCATGTAATTTGATTTGTTAGGCACTACAGCAAACAGCATTAAGTGTAAGATGCAGTGATTGCTCCCAATAGCACCCTTTCAGCATTGCCTCGGTTCCTGCAGCAGCATGGATGGAGCTGTGTTATGACTATTCAGTAGGCACCAGCAGAGCCGATGGTGCTCCTTTCTTGGGCAGAAGCTTGAGTAACACAAATATGTCCATTTTAAAAGGTTTTGGGTAGCTGTATCTATAGAGCACAACTCACAGGTTTCTCCTCCTATCCCTAATCCTTCCCCATTCCCTGGTGGTGCAGCTGGGACCAGCATTGCTGTGGGTTGCTCAGCTAGCTTTTGCAGGAGAGGCAGTACCATAGTCTGATTTTCCCCGCCACTATTGTGTTTTCTTCCAGTAAATGTCATGTCTGTATTTTTTCCCATCATGGCTTTGGTAAAGAAAGCCCCTTTATTCCTGTGCCACCATTGGACCATGGGTTGGAGCAGCCCCTCGGCATTGCAGCCCTGAGCTGTATATAGACTTCCCTTCTGGCTCACCTGGTGAAGAACAGACTTGCTTTTGGTCACCTGCCACCACACTCGCTACATTCTTTGTTTGTTGCAGCTGAAGGGCTACCTCCTTCAAACCTCTCATTTACAAACACAAAATGAATGGGCTGCATCTTTTCAGCGTAAGTGAAATCTCACTACAAAAATACCACTTTGAAGCCACATAATGATGCGTCCTTGAACCCACTGCCATCAATAGCAGCTGTTGTTAGGACAGGCTCCTCCAACCCCCTCATGTTGAGTATCATCTTGTGCCACATATGTGGTGTTGAACTCAGCCAGACTATTCACTAGAAAAGGACATGCAAGTAGAGGACAGGCCTCCTGGTTCTGCTCGTCCCCACAAAAATAGCAACAAAATTAGGAGTACGACACCTCATTTCCTTTCATTCTGCGGGGGCGAGCGCAGGAGGAGCTGGACTGAGAGAGACAGCATTTGCTGAGAGACCTGGCACGGTCAGGAGTACGTTGGAGGCTGTCAGGAGGAATTAAGTTAAGGGTGAGTGCCCTGGCACGGGGAGGGTCGGGTGAGGATGCCACATGGGCAGCCCGGCACCACTTACCTCCCTTTGCCTCCACTAAATGCGGGCAACTGCCCCATTGTCTGTGGGATGTTTTCCTAACTAATCCCATTAGGAAATTAAAGTTTCTTATTGACTATGAGAGGCTTGCTGGTTTGGATGACAGAATGGATAGGTGCCTGAAAGAATGTCTTTTTTAATAAAATACTTTGTGCTCTTGATAGAAATTTCATAACATTATGTTGTATACATACTATCTAGCATCCTAGGGAGCTGGAGAGGTCCATCATTTCTCTTCAAAGCACTTAACTCTCCAAGGCTTATCGAACCATTTTAGAAGTAAAAGGTGCCTTTCTCATTTATTCACTTGTCTGGGATGTTTTCTACTTCCACATCTGATTAAATGAGTAAATGCTTTATTTTTTTGTATCATGTCAATAAAGCTATGACAGAGAGATTAAGGAGGTCTAAGGAGAAGCACCTTGCTAGAAACTGAACCAGGGCAATCACAAGCCAGGAGCAGGAGGCTTCACTGACTTGGTAGCCCCAAACCTGCATCTTGAGACAGCTAAGGAAAACAAGCAGTATCGTTCCCATTCTTTGGGAGAAATCAGGGGATGTGGGGAAATGAAGTTTCCTTGCAATTGCTGTGTATATCAATTACAGTTATTTAGAGGGAAGCAATAGGGAGAGGTCAGCATTACTTTGTAGTGCAATGGAGACCTCGCAGGCTGATGAAGCAAAGCAGCAGTGCACAGCATTTATTACTGACACCCTGAAGAGCCAGTCAAGCCTTTGGTCCTTTTGGTAGCACCAAGAAACTGTTTGCAGAGCTGGGCCAGGTGGCCATGGGGGGTGTCCTACCCTGCTCCCACAGGGATGAGACCACCATCAGCCAGGTTTCCCGGTCATCCGACACAGGATATTCTCTGGCCACCAGGATGCACAGCATTTGTGCATTTGCCCACATGGCTGAATCCATGCAGACAAAACCTTGCTGTGTGAGGTTCCAGTATTGCTCCCTGTCTCTCCTGCTGTAGCTTCACGGTCGATTTAAGCTGATGTAAGCACGAGCTGCACTGAAAAGAGGGGAGCAAGTCGCACTGCCCAGGCCTCAGACACCATCCCCATGCAAAAACGTGGCCTTGGCATCAGGTTTGAGACTAAAATACTCTCCTAAGAAAGTGGAGATCCCGCTGGGCCATGCTTCACATTTGCTTCTAGCTGCAATGGTAGTGAAACAAGAGAGTGCAATGTATCAAAGAGCAATTAAAAAAAAAAGTAATATCTTGTTGAATGAATCTGCTGTGTCTTTTTAAAAAGGCAACATACAGTATGCCAGCTGGTGTGCTTTTATTTATCTGATGGTTTTGGGGGCTTCAGAGGACTTCAGCCATCCCGCAGCTGCATTAGGGTGCAAGTCCAGCGGGAAACCCTGCAAATACTAGCACTGATCAGGTGAGGTACCTGTCAAGAGCTGATGGTTCAAAATGTGACTCCAATAGGCCTCGTAGATTCACATCCCAAAGGATGAACGAAATCAATCCCGTGCCATTGATCTGCAGCTGGCTGTGATTTGTGGAGCCCTGTGGGTGAGTGGTGAATATGAGCTACTGCCCGAACTGCCGGCTGCTGCTGTTTGAACCTTGAGAATAAATAACCTTTGACCAGCGACCAACCGTGACAGCTTTGGGTTAGGCGGGAAACATCTCTGCAAGTGCCACAAGGTACCCAATGTGCCACTGACACTAAAAATAAAATCACAATGTTAGAAGTGGAAAAAGGGCTAGATATCAGGGTGATTATAAGAGTTTTCAGGAGAGGAAGGTGAGGAAGATAGTAGAGTTAGCAGAGTTGGAAAGGGACTGTCAAAAGGGAGGAGCTTTGGAGGGAGTTCAGAGAAGGGGAGCAAAGCCAGAGGAAGGTGTGGAAGATGAGACCTGTGAAGAAAGGCCAACGGGAGCAGGCCTGCTCCATCTAAAGCAAATACACACAAGGGAGGCATAACCACCTGCAGACACACAAGGGGGACTCATAAAACAGCTAGCAATCAATTTTCAAATAATGGACCTGATCTTTAAATAAACTACTAAAAGGGAATGAGGGTGGAATAAATACCTGATTTATCATCCCATCTTTTTTGCAGCAGCAGCAGCAATGCAGCTGTATTTTCTTCCCTGAACTTCTCCTCTTCGCCTCCTGAATCATAAAGTCAGGGCAGCACCTTTACAGCTGAGTCTTGTCAGTGGTAAAAGAGGTTTTATGGAGCTGCCAGCCTCCTCCCCCAGCTGCTATTTCGGAGGGATGCTGCTCAAGGTCTTACCAAGCCCTGCTTGAAATGGCCATGAGATCAAGGGGGAGGACTATTTTGAGACAGCAGAAAGCAGGCAGGGGCCTTTTCCAGGACAGGACAGGATTTCATTGAAAAGCTATAGGACCTCTTACCTGTTCCCCTGGGACCAGGAATTTCTCCTTGCCTTACACAGCAGATTTCTGGAATCCTTCAGAAAGCCAATTCTGAACTTGCCTCAGTATAACCATTAGGCTTTACTTTGTTGTAAAGTGAGACCCACCAAACCCTTGGGTTAATCCAGACTGTAGGTGTATTGGTTATTTCCTGTGCCAACAGAGTGAGCAGATACCGTCATCCCTTTCACTTTGCAGTTCATGCCTCCTGTCACTTTGCTTCTGAAACCTCTCTTGCCCCCTCCTGTGCTCCCTGTGTACCCCACAAACACTCCTGTTGCCTTCACCAGGCTCCTCAGGAGAGGGAAAGCAGACAGGAGGAAGGCAAACAAACCCACTCTTGTCAGGAAATAAAACATTTTGGTCAACTAAAGAGTTGACCAAAATGCTTACTTTCTGTAGAGTAATAATTGCTGTAGAGTAACAATTAGCTTTGCTGGGCAGCCAGGTCAACCCAGTTGTCTCTGGCAATCCCAAGCTTGGGAGGTCACGTTTCCTCCAATAGACTCCAGTTTCTTGCTTGCACAGCATTGGCAGGACTCCTCTCTCTTCTCCTCACCCTCTGCACAAAGACCAAAGGAGCCGATCCTTCTTCCTGGACCTCAAAAGGAGTAGGACAATTGCTGTAATGAATCCCACTGGAGTCTGCTGGCCAGTGAGCTGCACCCACCAGGGCATAAATCCAGGTGCTCTCCCAGCACATTGTTTCTCCTTTGGGGGAGGAACAATCATGCCATGTAAATGTGATGATTACAGCAGCTGATACCTCTATTGTTTTTAAGTAGGACCCTTTACGAATGTGGATGAAGGTCCTTAGAGCAGGTTGGAATTAGATCTGAGCCGTCTGTTTGCATCTTTGAAAGGGCGCAGAAATAACCCCCCCTTTCTCTGCTGCTGGGTGCCATTTAGATAGGAACACGGCGGGGCCGGGCTCTCGTCTGGGACGGGGTATCTTTTCTCCGAGATCTGGTGTGTAGATTTAAGGTGCAGGGCTGTGTGTGTCGGAGCAGGGCTCGCTGCTCACACCGTGCACTCTCCTCCGAGCACAGCCCTGCGCTGCTGCGGCCGGGAGAGCACCGGGCTGAGAGCTTTCACTGGAGACACTTGTGGCACGGGCAGATGATGGAGAGAGGAGTAGCAAGTAGGACCTGGGCCTTTCTCTCCTGGGAATAGAGGCGTTTTCCTTGTTTCATAAGGTATTGTGAACACACCTAGATTAGAGACTGGGTTAATATCTTAAAATCTCAGATCCTGTGAGAGGAGGTGGGATAAGCATTTTCCTTGCGTGGATCTCAAAGGTGTTATGTGCGGAGTAAGATCCATGTAGGTATTTTGCGAATAAAATCTATCAAATTATCCATACAGTAGAGGCAACGGCTACAGGTTGTAACGAAGCATAAAGACTTTATCTTTTTTTCCTTTTCTTTCCTATTTCCTTATGACTTGTCCAGATTTTTCCACCATGTTCGGAAAGAAGAAGAAAAGGCTTGAAATCTCTGGGCCCTCTAACTTCGAGCATCGGGTTCACACTGGCTTTGACCACCGGGAGCAGAAATTCACGGGACTACCTCAGCAGTGGCACAGCTTGCTGGCCGACACGGCAAACAGGCCAAAGCCTATGGTGGATCCCTCATGCATCACTCCCATCCAGCTCGCACCTATGAAGGTATCGTGCAAAGTCGCCTTTGGATTTCCTAACCTAATTTTAATTGCATGTAACCTTAATGAAGTAATACCAATAGTGGCTGTCCTGGGAGGCAGGCATGGCTGAGGAGTGTTGAAGTACTGAGAGTGCTGCAAATCCAAATATTTAATAATAGAGCTGCAAGGAAAAAGAGTTTTATTTATAAAACTTGTACAAATGTTCCAGAAGAGCATGAGTCACAGGTCTTGCAGGGGCTGTGCCTTCATGCTCCTGGGCTGCGGAAGAAGTCACAAGTCCCGGTGGAAGCCCAAAATGATGCTCCTCTGCAGCGTGAAGCTCCTTGATAATTAATTTAAGAACGGTGCTTTAGGCAAAGGCAGTTTGGAGCAAGGGAGAGACAGAAAAGTACACCAAAGGAAAAAAATTAAATTGCTTGTTCAGCCGGGCAAGGAGCTCAGGGAGGGATTTCATTGCCACCCGCCACTGCCTGGAGCGGGTAACGCAGGTGGTGGAGCTGAGCTTCTCGCCAGGTGGTAAAATGAGGGGAAACAGCCCCAGATTGTGGCTTGAGACGTTCAGGCTGGGCAGCTGGGAAAAAAAATTGGCTCAGAGTAGAGCAGCACTGGACAGGGCACCAGCACGACTCTGGGATCCCCATCCTTAGAGGCTCAGGATTCCAGTAAACAAATTTGTCCTGATTTAGCAGTGTTTCTGGGGTTGCACATCCTCACATCCCAGTGTATTGCACCGTGTACTCGTGGTAGCCTGTACACTGCTGGCCATGTACATCTTGCCATCAAGCAGCTGCAAAATAAATTTAGTATTTCATTTTCATGTGGATTTTTCTGCAGCAAGGGAAAATCAGATAATCCTGAGAGCACAGATCCTGTATTTATATTTGATAAGTACTCTTTGCTAAATTTACATTTACTGCCTGCTCCTGAAGGACACTCATCACTTGCTGATCAGGACTGCTGGGTGTTGCTACAGGACAAGGGGGATAAAACCAATGTCTTCATTTTTTGCTGTAATGAAATATCTTACTGTATAATAGAGGCCCAGAATAATGAGGAAAAAGGTAGGCAAACCTTTTCCTGCTAGGGAAGGAGAACAGCCTTGTTCCACAGTCTTTCTTAATACCAAATACACCCCTGGATGTTTTGACACAAATGTGTAAAAATGCTTTAAAATGAAAAAAAAATTAGTTTACTGTCTTGCAGCACTACGATCTCTTTTCTGCCATTCCAGAGCTGTAAATCCATAAGCTTTAAAAGTTTTAAAATGTATTAGCTTTCTCAGCATTATACAGGGAAAATGACTCTGAGTCTTTGACACATGCATAGCTTGGTTTATGTGCAGAGTCCCATTGAAGCAATACACACTGCGGGGTTTGAAGGATCAAGCCCTAGATGAGTAATTGCCACGTTTTGAAGTGGAGAAAGTTACTGTTAGTTGTTTCCAAGAAATTGTCCATTGCTTTTCTGTCTGTATATCAGAGGTCTGCATAGGTCTAGATACCTAGATATGTACATATACCTGGAATGCACTTCTGAACTAAACTATCCTGTGCCAGGAAAGGGCTGGGGCCAGGAGCTAAAACGCAGCTCCCAAGCCAAGCTTGTTCTTCCAGTGTGTAGCCTTGGATGCCCAACGCAGCCATGCATCCCACGACAACTTTCCAGGATGCGTGTCCCGGGGACAGGAGGCCTGCAACCTGGTACCCATCTCAGCAGTGGCTGTTGGGCCGAGCAGAAAGAAGCCCGTTTGCAGAGGGACCTGCAGGAAGGGTTTTCTGCATAGATGGATGATGTGAATTTGGAAGCAGATTACCCAAATTTCAGTTAATTACATGCCACCGCTCCAATGATACAGCTAGGTGAGGAAATGGGGTTAAGACTAAAGGGTTCAAGAAATTGTGCCTTCACCCCCTGGTTGCTTTCCCTATCCAAGGCTCAGTTACAGCCTATTGATATGGGCCTCGATAATAGGCCTAGAAAAAACGGGTTAGTATTAATAGCAACTAAGAGACATTGACTGTCATCTGAGAATTTGCTTTTAACTCTATTGCACGATACCACTTTACTGTACATTCATTAGGAATTAACATGCCTTGTTTTGATATAACTCACAGAGAGAAAATGAGTTGTGGCCACTTAAACTAAGAATATTTAATGTTGCTAAGTTAGTTCAGCTTAATCATTTAATTTAGATTATTTTTTCTATGTCTGCACATGCACCAACAGCTTTAGTTCTGTTGAAGGGTTATTTAGGCACTTTCATGACTTGAGTGAGAACTGAAGATTTAAAGTACGCAGTTCGTCAAGACAGGAACCAAAGGTTCCGAGATCTCAATATTATTTACAAGTTTTCTCTTTCCACCCAGCAGTTGATAGTTTAATTAATGCACTTGTGAATGCACTGAGGTGTAGCAGAAGAAGATTCGTAATTGTGTCCTGAGTCACAGTATTAATTCAGACTGAGGCGTTTGGCCACAGTTAGTTCGTGCTGTGGTTGCGGGTCACAGAGCAGCACTCTTCAATCTATTCTCTGTTTCATTACTTCAGTATTGACTACCTGTATAGTGTGACGCAGAACTGTTCCTACTAATAGGTGCTTCTTCCTGACTGAAGAGTAGCACAGGTCATAGAGGCAGACTTTGTGGGCGCAGTTTCTTGTTTTTGAGACAGAATTGGTGTTTGCTTGCTTTGGGCTTCACCCAAAACTGAAGCAGAGGAAGTGAAAGGCTTTTTTTGACTTCTGTAGGTTTTGCAGCTTTCCCATTTAGTGGTGTTTGCTTGTTTTTCAGTCTGCAAAGCAGATAGGCTCTGATGGTACATAGTGTATCCCTTTGGGTAAAACCAATACATGATAAATATTCTCACTGCTCCATCTATATTCAAAGGCAGCCAGCAGCGATGATGAAGAGGCAGTGCCCTGGGCTCCCAAATATCCTGGGGGATGTCATCGCCCTGCCTCTGCCTTGGCTGGGATGAAAGGCTTGTAGTGCTTTTACACACGGGTGGCGGCGGCTTGTCATGGTAATATCAGTGTTTGAATCCAAACCTGAGCTGACTGTACAAATTCATTCATTTCAAGTACGAGGAGAGACAATAATGGGATTCCCCGTCTCGGTGTGGGTGACCCAGATACCAGCAGAGTATTGTGTGTATCAGATGCTAACACAAGTCAGTAAAACACAGCAGAAAATTTCATGAAAAAATAGAAAGTGACAGTGATCTTGATAGGTTTGGGGTGCGGAGACAAAGGGCTTTGAAAAAAGGCTGATTTTTCATTGAAAACACCTCTGGATGAAAAATGTGAACCGTCTGTGTCTTCCTGTACTTAAAATAGGCTTCATGAAGCCTGAGATCCTGATGCTAGGTCTCTCAGTCCTCTTGCTTCATTAGTTTGTAGTTGTCCTATGTGTATCTGGAGCTCACGGTTTGCATGTTTGCCCTCAGCACACGATATGCTTGGCTTCTTAGCTACACAGGAGCTTCAATTTGTTGCCATCCCTGGATTTTTGGAGAGCTTCAGAATCAATAGCTAAGCGAATGCATTGTCTTTAGGCAGCAAAACTCCTTCTTTGTGGTTTCTCCGCTCTGCTCAAAATATAGGGAAAACAAGCACCAGAACCCTCATTTTGAGGATTGTTGCCAAAAGAGCTTAGCATTAGCTATGTAAAGATGCTCTGTTAAGATGCTTGAATGTCTGCTGCTGTCAGAGGGAGCAGGACGGCGCTGAAGACTTGTTAAAATCCCTTCTCATGTTTCCCAGTGCAGTGAACAGCTAAGAGACTCCTCACTTCTGTCGAGTTACTGGAGGAAAAAGTGCCATTTGTTTCTGAAAAAACACCACACTGGCATTACTTTTCAGCTGTCTGTGCCAGTGCATGAGTGAAGCCTCCATCATTTTGCTTTTGTTGATGCTTTGGGTAGTCTCACCCATCCACACTCTCAGCAAGATCAAGGAACCCAAGTGGAGGATGACATGGCAGTAGCCTTGTCCTTGAGTAAGGAGGGAGGTGGCTGTGAGTATTTGGGTGGCCAAATATACAGAGGCATCAAGAGGGCTGAGTCCTTGCTGCTGGGATCTCCACGTCCTTCTCCCCTGAGCACTTTACAATAAATCCAACCATGCTCATCTGGTGGAATTTCACGTTTCCTGAATTTTCTCCCCCATTTTCTTCCCTCGGAAACACAGAGTGTAAGGAGATGAGGGCTTTTGCTGCCCTGTGGTATCTTGACGTGCACTGAGATGAGCATTAGCACAGCTTGGTGATGCAGAGGGGTCCGTGTTCATGCTGAATTGTCACAAAATGGAAGAAGTCTCTTCTGTGCCATATGGGTTGAACTGCCTTAGAAATAGAGAAAACATCGTCCTTTCCATTACTTCACCAAAATCCCCTTGAATGCCCTATGGCTGGGCTGAGATGTACATTAATTTCAGATGCATGTTAATTGTACTGTTAACCTGCAGTGCTTCATTACCTGGTGTCCTGCAGTGCGTGGGTGTTGCAGGGCAGAGAATTTCTGTAGGGGACAGGCCACAGGCTCTCTGGCTTTTCTCTGTCTCTTTCATCTTCATGTTTCAGTGGTCTAATCTATGTTTTGTCTTATTAGTTTTATTCACTTCTGCCTTTCAAATCTTGACCCTAATCCTGGTGAGTTAACTAATTTTTAAAACTTTGTAAAGCCTCTACTGCTAGATTTCAGCTTTACTACACAAAGTAAAAATAATCATGAGTTACTGGTTGTGGTCCTTTTAATAGCTCTGGCGTGAAAATCAAAGCTTCTGTTTACTGTGATATTGACAGAAGGAAAAGCGGGTATTTCTCTTCCCCATCCTATTTGCTTCTTAAAGTATTTCCAGTAATGAAACTCAAGCCTCATTTATGGTGTCATTTTTTTCCTGCATTTGCAGGCTTTCCTTGCTTAGGTGGAGGACACAGAGCCTGTGCGCAGAGCCATGCACAGCGGTGTTGAGTGGCCAAAGACTTCAAAGAGAGGAGATGAGCAGGGGTCCTTGTCTGAGCTTGAGTGGTCATAAACATCCAGCTCTCATTAGATGACCCCCAGCCCTCTCTTCCCGTGTGGAATTGCACAGGGGAAATGCCTGACCAGGAAAAGGGGGATTTAGAAATAAAGAGCTGTTCAAAGGCCTTTCCCGCTTCTTGAGAGCAGATGGACAAGGTGGTGGTTGTCTTGATCTCTCTTCCTCACCCTCCCGAATTTTTCTCTCTCCTTTTTGATAGCTCCTTCTTTTTACTTATTCGTCCTATGAGACACCTCTAGATGGGACAGTGTGAAGTTCTGGCTTGAAGCAGGTTGGCTGCCATCCCACCAGGACGCTGTGGATCCACAGCACTGCTTTTGCCGGGACAGGCCCTGGGTGGCTGCTGACATCTTGTGGGCCTTCCTTGTAACCACATCATGAAAATTCATGCTTAATCAACGTTTCTTAATTACTTGCTTTGCAGTCCCACGTTGGGCCTGGAGCATGTTTGGCTAGGAGAGAAAGTGGAGGGGGTGTCTCCAAAAAGGGGCAAGAGCCAACACATTGCAGCATGGGAAGTTCTAGGTAAAAGGAAAATGTTTTGTTAGCAAGTATGGCTGAGCAACGGGACAGCAGCCCAGAGAGGCTGCGGGATCTCAGCCTTTGGAGGGAGCAAAATTTGATGAACTAATGTCCTGAGCAGCCTGGCCAGGCTTTGACATTAGGTCTTGCTTTGAGCAGGAGGTTGGACTGGATGACCTGCAGAGGTCTCTTCCAGCCTCAGTTCTTCTGTGATTATCCTCACCTACAAGAGATTATGGTCAGATTTGCAACTGTCCTGTAAGGCAGCCCCATTTTCAATTTATGTTGATCACTAAACAGGAACGCGTTTCATGCTACACGGTGCCAGAAGAAACTACTGCAACATATTTAAGTCAAAGCTTTTTCTTTCAAAGGGATAGTAACTCTTGAAAGCTATTTGATTACCACGATTTTAAGTGACAGTACTACTTCAGTTAATCTCTGTACCCCCCTGTACAGATATAATACAAATACGCCACCTAGTGTCCATGGACGTGTCTTACTGCGACATCCGCTTGGTGTGATGAGAGCCAAGTTGCCAATTTTATGTAATCTTGCAGGAAATCTATCACTGTACAAAAAAAAATCAGCCACAGTACAAATAAATGCAACAAGTACACAGCTCAGAAGTTTTTTATAATTTGCATCACAAGGTTAATATGTTCTCATATGTAGTACATTGTACAGAGAAAACTTTCAGTTTTATTTCTGATTGTTTGATTTCAGAAAATGGTAGGTTTTTACATAAACCCTTTAGAAGAATATTGCTGTTGCTTGTGAAGTGGAGTTTGACAAGAGAGAAAATGCCTGAATAGGAGAATAGGAAGAAATGTTGCAGATGAGTAGTTCATTTTATGGAAAATGCAGTTTCACTGTGAAGAGTGCCAGCTGGAAGAGGATACATTTTAGAGATGAGAAATTGTTTGTTTCAGGGTTTTGCTGTGAATATGGTGACATATTTTGGTTTCAAAGATCAAAGCAGCCTGGGATGTGAAGGGCCCTGGAAGGCAGCCTGTCCCTCTCCACCAACGGACCCTGGGCAGGTAGGTCAGGTGAGGTGAAAAACTGGCCAAGGAGCAAAGCTAGGGGAGAGGAGTGCTACTGCTCCAGTAATAGTAGTTTCCCCTTTCCTTGTACCTTCCTCGTGCATTCTGCATGCCCATACCCATATATATTCAGTGACATTAATACATGTTTGTCAAAAGTATATGAACTGCTGCACAGATTTTTCTTACAGCAGTGTTACAGCGGCCACCTAGAGTCAGCATTAAAAAAAGCCAAGCCTGTCAGTCTTTAAGAGGCATTTGGGCAATGCCTTCAAGAACATGCTTTGAATTGGTCAGGCAGTTGGACTAAATAATTGTTGTAGGTCCCTTCCAACTGAAATAGTCTCTCCTCTTCCTCTCCTCTCACCTCCTCAGGAAGCATTTCTTCCCATGGTGTTTTTAACAGATGAAGTCTCAGTTCTTCTTTATAGTTTTGAGTCTTGGGCTTTCTGAACAACGAAGTTCCTGATCGGCTGTTCCGTTTTCATACCATTGCATTTCATGCTACCGAAGCTGTTCAGCCAGACAGACTTGAAATTGTTTTTCCAGACCCTCTTTTGCAGAAGAAAAAACAGAATCATTATCATTTCAGATTGACTCAAAACACAAAATGTTCCTCAGTTTTTCAGTTCGACTGATGGACCAGAAAATCAATTTTTCGCACAATTTTTCTGACCAAGGTATTTGTCCCTCCTATCAAGCCCTCAGGTTCAGCCAGTTATGTTTGGAGGGTCTGTCTGCAGCTGAACTGTAGACACTAGTATCAGGGTTTACAAGCAGGACATGGCCATCCTAGAGAGACACTAAGGTTGCCAGTAAAAAAACCTCTCCCCACCACACAGAATCAACACTGTAAGTGGCAAAGCAAGTTTTTCACATTCCATCTTATTTCTGTCCTTTAAATTTGCTCAGATGACCCAGGAGTAATGCCTGCAGAAATGTGGTTCTCAGAGGTGGTCCCTGTAGCTAATGCAGGTAGAGCTGGGTAGGGAATGATGCTTTGGTTCCTGTTTGACTGTGTAGACAAGTTCAGCACCACACTAAGGCTTTAAGTGCGGCATTTTGCTCCTCTGCCTTGGAAGGGTGATGATCAGTTACCTGTTGATCGTGTCCTTTGTTTAAAAGTTCCGTGACATCCCTGAAGGAGCTTGTGCTACCAGTACCCTCCTCCTGCTGATACTTGGAGGCAGGCTTGCACCTACACCTGCACGTTGGGCTCTTCCCGGGAGTAGCGGCGAAGTTTGCTGACTGCAGGGTGGACATCTAAGGATGTTTTTCAGAAATCCTTCATCGTCTGAGTAAGTTTTGTTTGTGCAACAATTGACACTGATTTGGTTTGATCTGCTCACGTGGGAAAGGATGTACTTTACCTGGGCCTGCAGCAATAATAAACAATAGTATAGATAATATAATTAGTAAAAGAATGTTTTTAAATGCTATTTGCATCAGCATTGTGATTTTAAGTGATACTAGTGTTGGAGTAATATTAGTGTCAGAGGCAAGCTTTAGTTTTATTAATGAGAGCTTGCATGGGTGAGCAGAACTTTGCAATACGCTAAGTAAAGATTGAAAGTAAATTCAGAGTTCACGGTCTACGTCTGCTGAGGCAGACTAGCCTGCTGTAAAGTTCAAGAAACAAGTTAACCTGTAGGTCTGCATGTAAAAGGGGCAAACTCTCAGTGTCAGCATTTCAGAAATTGAATCTGGACTCCTCTGGGAATACCAGACTGGGAATACTCTCCAGGTAGTGCTATATAACCTGAAACGAGCCAGGAATTAGATCCTGAGCAAGGACACTCATAATCAGGTTCTTTTTTTAACGTGGAAGTTAGTCCCTGAAGATAAATTTATAGGAAACTGTTCCAGTAACTCCTCTCGCTCGCTTGCCTGCCCTGATAAATGAGCCCTGGTCCCAGCTTGCTGCCAAGGAGCTGGTGGGCTCTGGCTCCATTGCTGCTAACATGGCTCTTGTTACCTTCCCATTTCTTTAGCCAAGCTTTTTGCCTACAAAACTTGACCCTACAAAACACTGATCCATAAGATCTCTGGGGCCAGAAGCAGGATTTTGGGCAGGGGGAGGTGGCACTTCAGGGAGGCTGCTGCGGTGGTGGGATCCATCTGGCTCCTGCACCATGGCAGGGATCCCCCAGAGCAAAGCATGGAAAATAAACAACAAAGTGGGTGCAGTAAATGCTTTCCATAGTAAACATGTAGAAAGGCTGAACGTGTTTTACCAAGCTTCAGTCAAATAATCCAGAGAGTTCACTTGGCTCCTCTGAGAAAGCTGATGGAGTAAAGCACCCTGGGAGATTTCTTATTTCCACGGACTGGCCAAACTTCAACAGTGCTGCTGAAGTCCCTCAGATAGAAGGTTGCGTTGACGTTAGAAAATGTCGTTGGTGGCCAGCAGTGGGAAACACTAGGTGGCAGCAAGAAATCTCTAGAAATTCATCTCCCTGCGCGCCGAAAGCGGGCCCAGACAGCAGAAGTCTGTGCTTGGGCATCCTGATGGCATTTGTTTAAGGTAGACCTTTTAGCTCACTTTGTAACGTGTCTGTGGAGGGGATTTCCATATGAAATTGGCCATGAAGCATTTGCATTCCACATCAGCACCAGGGCAGTGTTTGTTACTTCCATTTAACCATGCAATGACATTAATCATTCAATAACTACAAACTCTGCACATCTCCCTGATATATTTGTTCCTAGGCCTACTAATGAACTTGGTTTGGTCCATTGTAGTCTGTAACAGAAACCATACTGGTTATAGTCCCATTAAATTATATTCTATATTATAACCAAACAGCCACGTTTATTCAATCCCAGCGAAGTTTAGCTCAAAAAGAGTAGTAGGATCAGAGGGGAAATAGTGTTGCCAAGCAGCTCGCTCACCTGTGGAGCCAAAGCTCTAGGTGTAAATGTGTTTTTTTCTATCTCCTGTTCAGATATGATTAGATCTGGGCTTTGGTGACTCTCTAGGAATTAGTGCTTTGCTGCCCTCTCTTTCTTGTCTTCCCCTTCACACGGCATCCACTTACACTGGACAAATGCTGTGTATTATGGGGGAGCAACAATGACTTGCCTTTTCTGTTGTCTGTGGGATGAACTGTGCCGGTCAGAAAAAAATGGGCATTTCAGATACAGGTCTTTGGAGAGAGAAAAGTGAACAAAAGTATTTAGGGTGAGCATTTCTGCTTTTTTTTAGTTGCCCAGATCAGATCCAGCAGGCTTTAGTTAGCTGTCAGGATCACAGAGTTAAAAGAAGAGCAAGAGATTGAATTTTACTGAATTTTACAGTTTTGTACTCTGAACAAAACAATAATTGATCTCTGTGTCCTAGTTTGCATTTAATAATTTCCTGCAAGCACAGTGCAAGTGAAGATCCTTGAGACCAATGTGTGCTAAGACTCATGCTTCAATATGAAGAAGCACTTTCCAGGAGCGTTGGGATATACAGGCACAGGAGACTGGTTAAAGCACTCCTGCTTTTATGACCTACCCCAGGAAAACTCTGTGGGGCAGGAGATGGGGTTTGGCTCCCATCCCATGCCCGGGGCTGCGGGGAGCAGCCCCATTTCTCTCTTAGCAGCGGCAGCTGCACAGCCCTTCTCCTTCTTCCCGACTTTCTGTGCCATCCAGGGGGAACTGGAGGAAGGGGAGGGAGCAGCACTTTTTCAGGCAGATTAATTTATTAAGCGTGTCAGGACCAATCTGCCGCTGGGGACAGAGTGCACTTGGCAGCGGCGCAGCCCAGCAAATCGAATCAAATCGAGATTACCCTAGAAATGTTTCAGCAGTTTTCTTGTAAATGAGATACGGTGGTGCTGTGCCGGGCATCGCCCCTGCCACTTACTCTGCTGCGGAGCGTCCTCTGAAAGCTTCTGCCTCAGTTTGTGCCCATCGAGGAGGTGTTTGACTTGCACTTCTTGGTTACAGGAGTGAATAATTAAAGCATCAGCTCAGGAAGCTCCTCATGTCTTTCCTCTCACCCGCCCTGTAAATTTGACCTAACCTTTAGACTCTGCACAGGGTCACTCCTTGCTCTATGTCCACATTTGCAGGTGAAAATCGCTTTGTGGGAGTTAGTGCCACTTACTTAGAGGGTTCTTATTGCTGCACTTCCCATTGAATAGCTTTCCTTGAAGAGGAGAACTAATATACTTGCATGGAAGAAATAATACTGCAATTTACAATGCATATGAAATTATTGTGCTAATACAAATTCCTAAGTTCTCTGAAATCAAAGAGTGAGGTTTCAGAAGGTGAAGGAGCCCCTAATACTCAGAGACATCAGCCAGATTGAAAAGCACACCTTACATGTGTGTGGCCAGGAATGCTCAGTTTTAGTGAAGTGCCTTGAAACTTTCTCACTGTTTTTAAGGCTGTGGGACTGAAGCGTTTTTCAGCACAGCACCGGCTGCAGGGTGATTTCTCCCGCTGTGCCTTGACAGTCCCTTCCCTGCCAGCATGGCCAGTGCACCACAGATGCCATCCCACCCTTCCTCCAGGTGTTAATCCCAAACCCGCGGGGCTGTGATCGCAGTGACTGTCTCCACCCTGAGCAGCACTTTGCTGGGCTCATGGAGATGAGTTGATCTGTGAAACGCTGGCTGCGTGGGCGCTTGGCACCGAGGCACTCATTAGCGTCGTCTTCTGCTCACTGCCTTCACCGGGTGATTTATGGAGTGGGAAGGTAACTCACAACCCTGTGCCTCGGCTTGCAGAGCGCGAGGACCTTCTTGAGCTGGCCTCCAGATGCTCAGAAACAGAAATGTTGACTCTGTCTTCAAGCATCTGCCATATCTAAAGCCTCCTCCGCTGTGGTAAATCACAGCAAAAAGTAATGCAGCTTAAATTGTTTTTCCTAAATTATCAGACTGTCAAAATCCTCATTGTAATTAAAAGCAGGGAGATGACTGTGACCTTAGAGGGGTGACCCAAGAGCATCTGCCCTCCTAAGCAAGCACCCCACTGCCACAGCTGTCAGATGACAGCAATTACTTCCCTAGTATAAAATTTTATCGTACTGGAATTTACTTAAATATTTCAGAAAGCTTAATCAAACCGCAGCCAGAAATCTTTTACTGAGAAAAAAAGTGCTGGGATCATTAATTGGGTTAATGCTCCATCAACCTTGCATTTGTTAATGGGCATGTTTAGGGCACAAGGGGAAACTCATCCAGGGAAATGTCATCTCAGCTACAAAGACAGTTTACACTGCGGTGCAACTTCATGAATTACAGGCTGTCTCTCTCTTCAGGCTTTTTTAATTGCCATTGTTGGTCGAGAGCAAACTGCATTCTCCGTGGCAGCAGTTGGTACCCCTGTACCACAGGGATCATTACAATAAACATAGGGGGGGCTGAGTGAGACTGAAACGATGGGGCACTGTCTTTTACGCCGCCCACCCTACTGCAGGGCTCCTTTCCCTGGTAAAATCCCGCACCAACGCCTTTGTGGCCCCTAGAATGGAATCGGCGGTGGTGTCATGCACCTTGGCTGTAGAAAGACTTTTCTTTTTCATGCATCTCAGCCCTGGGAAGACTGACACGATGTTGTGTCCCACCAGCTCCCAGGGCTGATCACGCACAGATGCTCAAGAGGGACTCTGTGCCATAGAAGCAGTGTTGGTGGGTGTCTTGGCATCGGCACCGCCGGGGAGACCCTCAGCTCCCGTGCGGCAAAGCGGTGGGGTGTCAGAGCTGAGGTATCTGGGGAGTTGATGGTTGAGTGTTTGTTTACTTCTTGCAATTTCTCCTACCTTTGTTGAGAAAAGCAGGTTTTATTTTCCTCACACCTCCCCCACATAAAACCCCAGAAAAATAACAGTCTAGGCTGCAAATATTAGATGTAAGGACAGCTGGCAGATACAACATTCAGGCTGGTGAAGATTGTCTTGTGACTGCAGGGAGGGCTTGAGAAAAATGTGCAGCCATTTGGGCTATCCCCAAGACTTTTCCTTTCTGATCCCACCTCCCTGCAGTTTCTCCGCTGATGTGAATGATCACACTAAGTTCACCGCGATGGGCAGCAGGGTCGGCGCTGCTGAGTGGTGTTCGGTTCCCCCCTGGTTTGAGATGCGTTTTTGCAATACATTTTGCTTAGAAAACGGTGGTGCCAGAACTGGAAGAGGCATCCGTTTTGCTGCCACCTCTTGGTTCACCTCCTGTTCTCTGCACCTGCATCATAACTGAGGAAGAAGAGCTGCAGTGCAGAAAGTGTCATTCCCACGTTCCTGCTGTGGCACACAGGTAATCCAGGCACAGGCTGGTTTGCAAACCCAGTTCTGAGCTACCAGTTAGAAGTGCTGGAACTTTGTTGCTTTATGTTAACTGCCCTGAATTCTGCCATTTTTATTTGGACCTAAACCTGTTCAAGTCACACACAGCCCTGTCTGTGGCAAACTTTGGTCCTGGAGCTGTGACATGTCAAGAGTTTCCAGTCTGCTCCTGCCTTGGTGGTACAAGGCTGAAAAACAGAGTGGGATTTCTTGGAGGGAAGGATTTTTGTCATCTGGCCCGAATGGCCCCAACTTTGCTTTGTGTTTTTTAGCAGCTTCTGAAGTCAGCCCAGTTGGAAAACTCCAGGGTGCCACTGCTGCTGGTCTCCCCCATAACCACCATGGGTGCTGCTTGGTGCAGACACCACACCGGTGGTTGCTGGACCACAGCTGTACCTCAGTAGATCTTGTTGAATTTTCTTTACAGCTGCTGAGGTGGTGGGGAGTGGCGGGGGAAGAAAACTCCACTCGCACAGAGGCACTGGCAGGTGATGTGGCTTTGAAATGGGGAGAACGAGATACCTGGTCCTGCTGGTGTTCATCAACAGGGCTGGCCACAGGCTTTCCGAGTCAGTGATCTTCTTCTGCCAGAAAATGTTGATTTGATGAAATAGGAAAGTTTTACATTGATGGATAGATTTTATACAAAATGCCGCCAAAAAACTATTGTCTTTGGTGTGGCTTGACACGGGTTTTTGGCTTAGCAGGTCTGCTCTGTGCACTGTCGTGCTGAAAGAATTGCCATCAGCCTTAGGAAAATGCAACACTATTAAGAGGGCAGTTAAAATTCCCACAGTTATATTTTTGAGGAATTTTATCTGTGGGACATTTTGGTTTTTTATTCCCTCTTGGGATAAAAGAAAAATTGGAAGTGTCCTAACTCCTGTGAAACAGAAATCCTGTGGTTTAGAGATTCCTCTGTTCCTCTCCCAGCAAAGTAATTGTATAACCCATCAGTAGCAGGTACACTAACTTTCTCACTCAAACTAAAACTTTCAAGTCACATTTCACTGACATTTGTTGTGCATCTGAGAGATCTGTGTATACATATTACATATAAAATTGCATGGACCTGATGTGTTTTAAGTAGATCCAGAATAATTATTTTTTACATTTAATATTCTCTAATAGCATTTCAAATGACATGTAACAACTATTTTTGTGTATTTTAAACAACAAAAAAAGAAGGTAAAGTTACTAGAATGTAGATATTTCAGTGGAATTTTAAAACTAAATGTTTTGTTAAGGTTACTATGTTTTAAAATGCCATAAGAAATACTGGTGATAAGAATTACTGAATGTGATTATAATGAAATGTTGCTCTTGTCGTTATGGCAACTAACTTTTAAAACTGCTGTGAAGGGTGACAAATTACACAGTGCCATTTTGATTAGCTTTTTTTTATAGTTTTCCATCGTTTTACTTCTGAAGAATTTTAAACAGCTGGCACTAGTAGTGGTGTTAAGCGTATTACGCTTCTCTCAGACCTTTAGCTGTACCTTTATTTTGATCCGTCACGTGATATATATTTTTCAGGCTGAGTCAATTTCATTTCTACATCATCAGTGTAGATCATCATCATCATCTGCATCTTTCAATAATTAACATGTGCCCATGCCAATGTTTTCTCAGCTTCTTTCGTATGTACCACAGAGGTAGACTTGTCTGAGTTTTCCTTTGGGCAGGGAGCAGAGGGACCCAGTCCCTCTCGCCCAGCTGAGACATCCAACACTGGTGAACTTCGCAGAACTCCTTCCCCAGTAAGGATCTGTGCGATACCAGGAACGATTAATATTTTTTTAATTGTTTTTATGGGGAGAATGACAATATAGAGCATGGGGAGGAATTCATAACAGAAATGATACAAACTCTGAGGCTTCCAGGTGTAAACCGAGCTCTAAATTACAGGCTTCAGGAAGAAATGTTCTGACATACTTTCCTGTCTGTTGTATATTCCTTGTGACTAACTCTGAGTAATAGCTGTTTTGTAGACAGGCTGTAGATCAAAACTGGAGCGGATCCCGTAGGACACTACTGGAGGGTGCAGAGTGATAAATCTGACATCTCTTCCCATCCAGCACCACTTCTTGCTGCATATCTGATGAGTTTTGGTGGCAAAAGTCATGCTTCCAGGGTAATGCTGTAATGCACAAGCGCTCTGAGCTTCTCACTTAGCTTAATGTTTTGTATTACTGGGGGGAATCGGTTGGTTTGGCTGGGGCAGATGGCAGGTGCTGGCCCATCCTTCTGTCTGGCCGTAGCTGCTCGCTGCCTGCCCAAACGCAGCCCTCTGTTATCACTTGCAGAATTTGTAGCATCCCGGATTCTGACTCCGGGTGACGTTGGGTGGTCCCAAAGCCAGAAGGTGCCACCCAGGTCTCAGAGTTCAAAGCAGCAACTGCATCCAGTTACCTGCCTCGTGGTACGGCCGTATGGACAGCATAGGCCTGGTTACCAAGAGGATCCTGCACCGGTGGTGGGAGCAGATGGCACCCAAAAGGAGAGAGGTATGGGGTGGCTACCAGTGAGAAAATACAGAGGAGAGGGATGTGACAGCACAGGCTCTGTCCTTAATTCTGTATCCAGACCTATTTTGTCCAAAGAACAGACAGGTCTCAAGTTACGCCAGGGGAGGTTTAGATTGGATATTAGGAAAAATTTCCTAATTATCCAGCGTTGGAATGGGCTGCCCAGGGAAGTGGTTGAGGCACCATCCCTGGAGGTGTTCCAAAGATGGGTTGATGTGGTCCTCAGGAATATGGTTTAGTGATTTTTTTTTTTTTTTTTTTTTTTGTTTTTTTTTTTTTTTTTTTTTTATTGCTTATATCTTATTTATTTATTTTTTTGTCAGAGTTAGGTTGATGGTTGGACGAGGTGATCTTTAAGGCCGTGCACTTTCTTTTTAACTGTCTTTTATCTGGTGTCCAGGCTGATGCAGAGGCTCGTCTCCTGCAGAGGGCAGTGCAGGATTGGGTTGGCACTTCTGCCTGGGCATGGGAAGCACAACCTGCCGTGATGCCATCAGCAGGTGGGGGAAAAAGGGGATGGAGGTACAGAGTTGCTTTTCAGTTCTTTCTCGTGAAGCTTCCCCATTTGGGTGTGGTTAACCATTCATTGGAGCGCAGTAGGATCACAAGGATGGCTCTGACCCATCATTTGGAAAGGCGACTTAGAGGTTATAACTCATCCTCAAGTGAATATTCGATGGAGAAAAACCTGTAGTGAAACAATGGTTCCACTTGCTTGTCATGGATCCCAGCAGAGCTCCCCAGTCATTGGGCTTTCAGCTGCCATCAGTTTTTCTCCCTGGCAATATATTTACTTACCTGGGTAAAGTCAGCCATTGGAGACCCTGGGCAGGTCTTTAATCTCCCATCTTCCCCTTTGAGCCTGGTCCTTGTGTCAGCCCTCAAGATGGCAGCTCAGACTTAAAATTTATCCTCACGAGCAAGGGAAAGGAGCCCACATCATGTTGGCCCTGGGCTGCTAGAAAAAGCAGGTTTTTGCTGCTTGCTTGGGGCTGTCTCCAAGAATTTTGAGGGTCTCCGGCTATTTTGAGCCATAAGGACTGTGCGTGGTCCGAGATCTCACAGCCTCTTCTTCTGGTGAGAACAGATCAAATGCAGACCCCTGACACCTCTTAATACCCTTGGCTGCAGCTATAAAACTGTTACAGAGAAAGCCAGAGCTTTCCTTCTGACGTGATGATAAGGATCAGATTTTCTCCCCAGGATAGTGCAGTTCACATTTGCTTACGTTGAGGAGTAAAATGTGGTGTCATGAACACAACTTCAAATACTTTGAATGTTTAGAAACACAAGAAGATAAATTACCAACACATCCATCACTTACATTTAGATTACTTAGGCCAGCTGTGCTTTATGCACCTTCTCGTAAGAAAAAATTGATTTTCAGATATGCATAGGCTGTGCTTTTAGTTTATGTATAATGCAAATGAAGGGATAAGCTGGCTAGAAGCAAAATCAGAGTTTAGATTGGCTGTTTATAAGGGTGACATTTCCTTAAAAGACTTCCTTTTTTTTTTTTCAACCCTGCACATCATAAAGATGTTAAATCCTCATCGACTTCTGAAAACACAGCTCTGGGAGGACAAAGGATGATATATTCTTAACGAGTGTGTAAAGTATAGTAGTTTTAAAGACAATAAATGCAAGGTCGTATTAGGGCAAAGCAGTTAATTACCCACTTCATTATTGTCAAGGTTAATACAGTATTTGAGCACAGAAGCTGTTTTTCATCTCCTCTTGGAAACAAGGCAAGACAGCATTTCTTACAGACAGATCCATTATAGCTTATCACCGGAGGACAGACCACTACAGAAACAGCATGAAGGATGTCTACTGTCACCGGGCTCCAGAGCAAGCACCAAACCTGTCCAGGGAGCCATGGAAATGGAGAGAGCTGCGGCTTCAGCATACCACGCTTTAACTCACAGGGATTGCACTCCACTGATTTCAGCATGTGACGGTGATGGTAGCATAAAATTCACTGGCACTCCTTCGGCTCGTGTAACATTGATCCCTCCTAATTGCACAACGCACTGAAAAACATTCTTTAATAGACGTGGGGTGTTGACTGTGGTGAATCCCCTCTTTCCGTGGTGAACCCAGTGAAAGATGTACCTGCAGAAGGGCTCAGTCTCTGTTTTTCATGCGTGCTGGGTGTTGTATAGGCTTCCATTACTTGATCTCAGTAGAAACAAAGGCTTCATAAATCTTACCCCCGTCAGTCTTCGCATGTGATGCTTTGCTTTTAACTATCTACTTTACCTGCAGCGACTTCAAGAATCATTTAAGTTCAAAAATTTGGAGACCAGTAAAGGGGTTAAAAAAATTTTAAGAAAATTTCTATATAAATTCAGATGAGGAAAAATGGAATTCCCTCTTTATGTGAAAACATGATTTCTTTTTTTCAGCCTATAAAGCCTTTAAAATTGCAAAAACTAGTCTAGTACCTATGACTAATTACCAGGATAACTGTTTATATTACTCTAAATGTGGCTTTTTTTCAGTTACATTTTCTTTCAAATTTTTTGTTTTGCTTTTTACGTTAGAGATAGAATTTTCCATTTCTTGTGATTTCTACTGTTGTATTTCAGTCCCAGGAGGTTTCCCCTCCTCTTGCCGATGCAGCACACGGCCTGGTGGTGCAATGACCGGGATCTGCATTCCCAAACCGAGACCCCCACCTCAGCAACTTCCACTGAGGCCGTATATTTGAACCTGGGTACATTAGGCTTTTTTGCTTTGGGAATTTCATTGTGGCAGTTTTCAATCTCTGGCTTCTTTCTGCAAATACTGCATTTCACAGGGAAGTCGCAGGTGCTGGTGAGCCCCTGACACACACCTCCTCTGTGGTAAATGACTTCAGGACAGGTTTACGTGGCCCAACATATGTTTCATTTTTCGCAATCATCTTCTTTGTTTTTTTAATTTTTTATGCTCTGTGGGCATCCTTACAGAGTAATTACTCTTATAGAATAATACCTGCTTTGGGATTTTAATTTGGTTTTTAAGCCTAGTAAATTGTGCTGAATTGACTCTGCCCACCAGGGAGGCATCCACTGTATTTCAGATTTGTGTATAAACATTTAAAGTTCTATTCAAATAGCAAAGTACTCAATAATGTAGTGTATCTCAGAGGGGCTCAGTGAAACACTTTCTAAATTATCTGCTCTATGGACACCGCTGTTCTTTTGATAGGAATAATGATGGATGTTTCCTTGAAAAAAAACAAGCTCATATAGACTAATTTAGCCAAAGGGGCATCTCACCAAAACGTGTGTCTTTTCACATAAGGGAAGTTAATTTAAAAATGAACCAAAGCAAATGGATATATTGTTGTTGCTATTAACTGTAATAATTAATTGTTAATAATATTAATAATTGTTGTGAACAATAACAAAGAAGTGACTATTCTGTAGAAAACGTCCCTCTGGCATAGGCAAGTTTTATCCTCCTTTTGTGCTGGTCCCTTTAATTTACTTGTAGAGAGGAGCCTGAAGCAAATCGAAATTGCAACCATCACCCTTGCAATACGTGTCTGCCAGTGGCCATCCTCAGAGTGCTGGGAGAAAACAAAAGGTTTTTAGGTATTTTTTTCCCTTAACTTCATCAGTCAGGATGAGATGGCAGTGAAGTCCCAGAGCTAACCAAGACTGCTTCATCGGACTGGGGCTTTGGTGGCAAATGGTTTTTTGGGAAAACCTGAGTTTCCTACAAGACCATTTTACTATTAGTACTTTTTTTTAAAATTCTCGTAATCAAAAAGGTGGCTTCCAAGCATGTACCTGTCTGCAGAAAATCCCTAAACTGCAGGGTTTCGTCATCAGTGAATTCACTAGCACTTAAACCCTCAACTGCGTCCTTCTAAACCTTCCTTCTGATGTGGGCTTAGATAGCTGTATGTGCTTCTTCCACCCCTGCAAATCCCATGGGCATCTTTATGATAAAATCCTGCATCCAGAGAGCATCTGGTTGGAGGAGCAGAGAGAGAACTCCTCTTTCCTATAACCGAGGAGGCAGCTCTGCTCCCAGGGGCCCCCTCCAGCTCCAAGGGCCTTTTGTGCCAGCACAACGCAGGTTGCTCCAGGAAACCTCTCCTTTGTGAAGGCCAGTCCCACCGAGAGTATTCAGTTGGCATTTTACTCCTTGGCATGCGTTTGCACAGGGGAAACGGGGTGGCAGTTGGGTATTTCAATCTTGTTTTCAATTATAAGCATTTCATTGTCGAGTGTTGCTGGTTTATTATGTGATAATTAAATATGAATGATCACGCAGTCATTCTGCCAAAGAGGCTGTAGCTGAACGAAACCAATTCCTCCCGTCCTGCTGAATGGTTTCAGAGGCAAAAGGAGTGATCTATTTGCTGTCCCTTATTTTCACTGTCCTATTGTTTCGGTATCGCTAGCTTCAAAATAGCAAACCAGGCAAGTAATTACGGACATAAATCAGAGCAGGGATCAGTGTGAGGTCAGGACTGCTTTGCTTGTAACCCAGCTTTACACAGCTGCCTTTTGCTGGATAACAGAGAAGTACATTGTTTTTAATTTTGTGAAAAAGTGATTTTATTAGTGATGAAATGCATGTTTTGACAAAGTTTGAGCCCGTGTGTGCTTTCGAGCAGGGGTTGAGCAGCCTCACCGTGCCTGGAGCAGAGCCTCCTCTGCCAGCGTTGTATGAATGAAGGGCTGGTGGCCAGGCTGGACACTGCAGTCGGCATCTGATGTGCTGTGGTTGGCATCTGGTGTGCCCCAGTTGGCATCCAATATGCCATGGTCAGTGCTTGATGTGCCACAGTTGGTGTTGAGGAGGCCCCAGGCGGCATGCAGCTCGGGCAGGCTGCAGCTCGCAGGGGACATCTCCTTGGAGTGACCACAGTGACTCTGTCTGAAAACTCGGCGAGTTAGATGAGATACAGCCACAGACATTCAGCTGAGGCGAATCAGCAAAGCAAATGTGTTTTCAGCAGAGCCGCGCTGATCTATGGCCCTGTCCTTAATCTTATCCCTGTGGGGTGTTTATAAACGTGACACGGTGCTCAATGAGAGTCACATGCTGGAAAATGGATGTAACCACGTCTTATAGTCTTCAGATGATACTAGATGAAAAATAGTCAGTCTTTCTTGAAGGAGAGTTGTAATCAAGGACTGCTCACCTCCCATCCTACCAGGAGCACCAGTGTTTTGGACAGAAATGAGTAGAGATGGGCGGGGGGTTGTGGGCAGTCGGTGGGAGCCCATTCATGTCTGCGGTGCTCCCACACACTTGTCAGTGTGGGGGACTTTGCAGTGTGACGACACGAATAGGGCCACCACCACTGCCACCACATGGCATCTGTGATGTGGACATCCCAAAGCCATGGTTGTGCTCCATGGTTTGCTGGATGCTGTCTATTCTAAGAAGGAGATGTAGTTAGGTATTATTTTTCCCTCTTCCCTAAGTGTCTCTTATGCCAAGTGAAATAAGAAGCATTCCACAGTGATAATTCTGCTACCCAAGGAACATACTGTTTTGTTAAAAAAAAAAACCAAACCCAGTGCCTAATAAACTATATGTTACTTTCCATTCCAGGAGTTTGTTAAAATAACACATAGATGTGACCACTGAATGATTCTCATTTAGCTTCTCCATACCCTGTAAATCAAATTCAACCCACCAGTTTGGCTTGATACAGACACCTGAATAATAACAAATAAAAAATTAAGTAAGTGGTTTTAAATGTCTGCTGTTGGCTGCTGAACACCCACCTCTTAAACTAGGCTCTTTGAGAATGACTTGGGGTTGCATGCCAAATCTCAGCTTATGATGTACACCAAATGAACCTTCTTTGTTTATTCATTTCTGCGTGTTCTATTGTAAGTATTTATTGAGGGTTTTTTTACTAGCAATGGGTTACTCTGAGGCATGTGAGTGACGAATGTAACACGTCAATATGGGTATCTCTGGGTGAATCATAGATGGTTTTTCTTTTTGGTGGTTTTCTTGGTCAGAATTTAAGTGAAAATCAGTATTAAATCCATTTTTTATTCACAGACTATCGTTAGAGGAAATAAGCCTCGAAAGGATACTTCAATCAACGGCCTACTGGAAGAGTTTGACAATATCTCAGTGACACGATCTAATTCCCTGCGGAAGGAAAGTCCTCCCACCCACCACCAAGGAAACTCAAACCATGTGTCGAGGCACCAGGAGGAAAATGGCTATATCACGTATTCCCAGTACTCCAGTGAGTCAGACACTACCACAGACTATGTCGTGGAAAAATATCAAGACAAGACTCTTTACGGGGAAGAGTTAGACAGGTACTACAAAGGGAGCTATGCTGCCAAGCAGAACGGGCACATGATGAAGGTGACTTCCCGGGACATCTATTATTCGGAACTGACGCCCCTGCAGTCAGACCTCTCCAGATTTCTTCCAGATTACCATGCACACCTGGAGACGAAGCCCAAACCTCTGGAATACGGTGGCCTAAAGCTGGAGTATCAGCGGATCCCCAGTGGATCCTCCCTGGACTATAGAGATCCCTTTCCTTACACCCCGTCCCGAGCGTCGGTGCAGAGCGAGTGCCCCAAGGAGAGGCTGGAGTACAGCGACGGCGACTGGGGACATGGCCTGAGCAAGGACGACTATGACAAGAGGCCAAAATCCTCCTACGTCGACCCGGCAAGCCCTCAGCCAGCAATGAGGCAGAGGTCCAGGTCGGGCTCTGGTCTGCAGGAGCCAGCCATGCCCTACGGAGCAAGCGCTTTCAAAGCACACCAGCAAGGACATTCCTACAGCTCCTACACCTACCCCCGCCTGTCTGAAACCGCCGCAGGCATCCCCAAGGTAAGGTGACGTCCCTGGTGACAGTGCTGCTGGGGCAGGGATCAGCCTCTCCAAAATGGGAGTGCAGAAAATAAAGTGTGTGCAAAAACCTAAAGGCACGGAGCCATGCTGGGCGTGCGATGCTGAATGCAGGCAGTGATGTCCTGGGGAGCTGCGTGGCTGCCACTCAGCTGGCGTGAAAACCCAGCTGCTTTACTTGGGTATCTGAAAATGGGAGTCAGGGACCAGTGGGTTTAAGATATTTATGAAAAGGCAGGTTTGGAGATGCCCAGTATCCAGGGGTTTTACTTGGGATTCCCAATAACCCCAAGTTATTTGGCAGTTCTGTAGTGTTAGGAGTTCATACGCCTTGAGAGAGCTCAGTGGGAGATGAGAAGCTGCTCTGGTTTGTGTATCAGATACTTCTGTATTTGAATTGTCACTGTGCAAGGTTTAAACCTTAGTGTTTTAGTATTTATATTGTATTTATGCTATATTTATATTACAAGGTTTATTTTGTAACATTTTGCCATTAATGAAAGTAGGGGCTTACCCCTCTCCACTTTGTTTTGTGTTAAGCAGTGAAAATTGAAGTAGCTTATCTCGCCCAAGGCGTGTTAGATGTAGTCAAAAAAAAGAGGTTAAGGTGCAAAAAACACATTTAAACCAAGCAGCTCGTCTGCAGTTGCAGACCCAGAAGAAGTACCAGTTCTCTGCAAATCCATAATAGCCCTATGCCTGAGCCTGGCTTTTGCTTGTTCAGGTTTTGGCTGCTTTGCTGATCGTGGGCTACGGTCTTACAACCAGTGCCCCATGGTCAAGGGAGAGTGATGAGGTTTTATTCCACATTGCATTAAAGCACAGAGCTGGGCTTTGGAGTTTGAGGATAAATTGTGGAAGGAGTAGAAAAGTTACCCAAGTCTCTGTGCATGCCTTGCCTGAGCTTAAGGTGTGGTGGGAGGGATGCCTGTGGGTTGTTAACTGTGCGCCAGAATATGGATTCTGGAAGTTGTGAGGAAAGCCTGGATGGGCTATCTGCCATTTCCTTCATTGAAAGCAGTCATTTTGTCAGTTTAGAAACGAGAAGGACAACTCCAGTAATTCATTGACTCTCTTGCACCTACTCCTGCCAGTTTTACAGCATTCAGTAGGGCAGAAGACAGAGGTGTATTTTACAGGACTCAAAGCACTCCAGACACTTTGAAAAATATCCCATTAAAATGCAGTAACAACTCTTATTAAAAAAAAAAAGAGGCCTCTGTGCAAGATTCATTGTGAGCTGTTTCTCTCCTCAGAGCATCCAAAACACTCCTACAGCCTTGGCGTATTGAAACTTGATGATTCACTGTTAAATGCAGCAGTTTCAATTCCCAAACCCATCCACAGCTCCTGGAAGTGAATAGCAGTTTCTTGTCTGGGATGATTGCTGAAGAGTCTTCTTTTCGAGGAGGCATCAGTAAGATAATGGTTCATCAAATGGGTTTACTAAATGAGAATCAGGTCTCGAATCAGATATTTTACAAATGAGATTGGCTTTAAAGTAAAATTAAAAGGGGGAAAAAAGTGAGCAGTGAGAAAGTTTGCAGTCACAAATGTACGGATTCAAAATGCATTTAACAAAGATGTTCATTTGGGCTTGTATATGTGAAGAGCAGACTTACTTCAGTGTTATTTTCAGGTGAGAGGTGTCAGATAAATCAAATGTTTGCCCTGTCTCATTGTCAGTGATTTCAGAGGTATTACATCAGAGGACTCCTGCTGCGCTGGGCTTGGCCATCGCTGTGCAGTGGGACTGTGGAGCTGTAGGAAGCCAAAGGCTCATATTTGGTTCTCCCTCTGATCCAGAGGGAGCAGCGTGTGCTGTTACTCTCACAACATGTAGGTTACATCCCAGTTTGATCAATGGAGTCTCCTCAATACTGTCACATGGTGTCAAACCCATCCTGCCAGATCTGCTTATTATACAAAGTTTTTTTCCTGTTTTTGGACACTGTATACTGCATGTTTTCCTTGTAGCCTCCTCTTCATCGCAGGCAGTCCTCAACTTTCTGCACTGGATCCTATAATTTCAAAGTTCTTTTCCCTGTCATTTTTCAGTAGCAGCTCTCCACAACCCTCTCCTCTCCCTCCTCCAAGGGGCCATGATTTCTGCTCTCCCCTTCCCTCCCTGGTGCTGCTGTAACATAGCAAAGATTTCTCTCTAACCTGGCCACTGCTCAGTACCACCATCTTCCTGCTCTGCATTTTGCAGGCACTTTGTGCCGGGAGGACATTTCCAGCCCATTGAAGGCAGAGCCAAGCCTTTATTATCAGAAACCCTCTCCTTTTTCCCCGTTTTCACGTTCACATGTCTTCCCACAAAGAAGACCTGCCACCATGACACGGAGTCTCGTGGAGATTTTCACCAGCGAAGCACCAGAGAGTAACCTTTCCCCTTGCCATCTCCGTGTGATTTACAGACCATCTCTCCCACAGCTTTTACTTCAGCAAACTGAAAGCTCATCCAAGGGAAATCCCTTGTACGTTCACTGGAAGGTGAGCCCATCTCTCCAGGGGCTTGCTGCTCCCCTGGGAGGGTACAGGCTGTGGCTGCCATCCGTGCCGCAGTCCCCCTGCAGAGTGTGCAGGGACGCTTGCCGGATGGGAAGGATGCCCCGCCGGGAGGGTACCTACCCCTTACACACAAGCAGGTGTTTCCTCCGCATGCGGTACAGCACGGGCATGGCTGCCATCAGAGCAGAAACTGAAATGAGTTTAAATATGCTGTTGTGGCCACCTTTTAACAGCGAAAAGAGCCGGCTGCCGACGGCCGCGTGTGGCTGCGGGTGATGCTGTGGAGCTGCTGGAGCAGCGGGGTATCGCCCGGCGCCGTGATGGATGGCGTGTCACAGCTTCGGCTGCTCCCTTGACCTGATCCTGAATGAGAGCAGGGCTGGCTTCTCCTTTCCTTTGTAGTCTTTAAAGCATTTCCTTTCAGTAGGTAATTGCGTTCAGCAGCAGAAATAGAATTATTAGTGGAATCAAGTGTGTTCGATTTTGCCGTGATGTGAAGCACTGCGGCAGGACACAGCCGCAGAGGAGAGGTTTGGCTGATTCACTCATTTTAGCTCCTGTTTCTTTGTAGGATTTCATGGGATTCAGGACGGGAATGGGTTTGCATTGTACTGCAATTCTAACCCCAAAAAGCTTTCAGAAATTCGTAGCAAGCACACCGAACCTCTGAATTTTCATTTTAAAATTTCACTGCAGAATTTACTTTTGCCAATGCGCTAAGCTTAGGATGTGCTCGGAAATATCAGGCACTGGCAAAGCCTCAAATAATTCATTGCTGTGGATTTATCCAGGTTGGCTTTCCCCATCTCAGTAGTTAAAAGAAAATGGTGTATTTACAGCCAAAGCGGTAATTGATGTGTCCCTACGTACACAGATATATAGGACAGGGCTAGATTGAGTTCCCCTCCCTCCACCAAACCATCTGAGCACTTCTTCGTGTTAATTAGTTTGGCAGATGTAACGTCCTTCACAAAATTCGTGGTGTCTCTGACCCCTTTCTGTTTTATGGCTACCCCTGCCTGACGCAGTAGGTGACATTAGGGCTGAAACAGCAGCGGGACCCCGGGAGGTGGCTGCGTGGGGCTGTGACACGCTGGGTGCTCCGTGTGGCTGGGAGCTGTCAGCCCGCGAGTCGCAGGAGGAAGCAGATTCCAGCTTGGTGTTTCCGAGGGGAATCTCGGAGCGGCCCCTCTGGAGAGGCTTCCCCCCTTCCCTGCTCAGCCTCGCGAGATGGAGGGACGGGAAGCCCGGCTCACGCAGGAGGTGGGAAAGCGCTGCTGGAATATTGCGCTCGGAGGCTTTTCTCCCCGCACGCAGGCGGCTCCAGCAGCTCCTCCTGGCAGTGCAGCAGCCTACGCTGACAAATTGATGCTGCGGCAGATTTTTTTTTTTTTCTTTTCTCTTTTTTTTTTTTTTTGCAGTCTTAGCATAAAACGGTCAAATGATGTTCCACCGCAGAATTCAATTTCACAGTTCAGTTGGGTCCTTGATTACACTGCCAAATTCAGATTAATGTGCATTTAACTAACATGGATCAGGGACTCCTGGCCGGCAGCCAGCAGTAATAGTAGCAACTGTGAGCTGTGTAGAGTTTGCTGCTCTGTCCACCCCTGTGCACCGCCACCGAAATTGATTGATTACATGAATTCATTGCCGTAATTATTTGTAATTGTGCTACATCATGAGCCTGTGTCAAACCACCCCCCTGCCCCGAGATGCTCCACACGTCGTCAGGAGTCACATATGTTGTGTCGTAAATATGGAGATAGTCTTTTCTGGGAGAAAAAAAATATTTTTGCTTTTTTTCTTAGATTCTTTTTTTTTTCAGTTTGGATAGAAGCAAGCTATTGTATTTGTGAGTGTGAAGTAATTCTTTGCTTTCAGTGTAAGAAGCTTAGAATAGCTTGGAAAATGAAAAAAAGGAACCTGCAAATGAACAAGGCCTCCTATTGGGATAATTTCCTCTGCGATTGTCTCTGATTTCAGATGAAAATTAGTGGTTTTGTGACACTGCAGTTAAGCAGTATGTCACTCTGGAAAATGATTTAAGAAATGGTAAATTGAGTTAGGCTCCTCGTCACACTCGGATGTGCAGTCACTCAAACAGCAGCCGGTAGCTGGGCAAGGCAGGAGGTGACGGGGATTTCAGGGTACCACCACCTCCACAAGAAGAGGTTGGGTTATCCCTGAATTGCTGGAGAAAACCGTAAGAAAAGACTTGAGTCTCAAAACCCAGGAACTGCTATTTGAAAGGAAGGGCACAAAGTGGAATTTGCCAAAGGACTTCTGGCTGTGAAAGGGATGAAATGTTGAGGGAAATGGCCCAGAGAGCCTGCAGGACACTGCAGATATAGAGCAAATACACTTTAGAAGCATACGCTTTCATTGAACAAGGATTATTATATCTACAAACAGGTACCTGGACAGAAAAGTGGACCTGAGATGCAGAAAAGATCTCATGGTCTTCCCTGGGCTCATTTTAGTGCTTATGAGAGCACAGAAGCCCAGTGGTCTAAAGATCTCTTTTCAGACACAGGGCAGCACTGTCATGTTGAGAAGAACGGGTACGTACGGGAGCACGTTGTGTCAGCTCTTTCTGAGGATGCTGAAAACCCACCGAGTGGATGGACAGCAAGAAAGCTCTGTTCAGCCACGTTCTCTTGTCTGTGTTTGCGTTGCAGGTGGATTATGATCGAGCGCAGCTGGTCGTTAGCCCACCGCTCTCCGGATCGGACACCTACCCCAGGGGCCCAGTAAAGCTACCTCAAAGTCAGAGCAAAGTCAGCTATTCCAGCAGCAGCTACCAGTACCCTCTGGTCTACCACAAGGCATCCCACTATCACCAGCCGTCTCTCCAGCCCAGCTCTCCCTATATTTCCACAGCCTCCTACCCCAGCTCCCCAAGTATCACATCAAGTGCTTACCCTCCACCCAGCTGGGGATCCTCCTCAGACCAGCAGCCCTCCAGGGTGTCCCACGAACAGTTCAGAGCTGCCCTGCAGCTTGTGGTCAGCCCCGGTGACCCCCGGGAGTACTTGGACAACTTCATCAAGATCGGGGAGGGCTCCACAGGGATTGTCTGCATCGCCACCGAGAAGCACACGGGAAAGCAAGTCGCTGTGAAGAAGATGGATCTCAGGAAACAGCAGAGAAGGGAGCTGCTTTTTAATGAGGTACGTTGTTTTGGGTGGTACGGTGGGTTTTGCAGGCAGTAGGTTCAATGGGAGATGTGGGCTAAATGGAAACCTCAAGACCCAAATTATTATCTTTCTAAAAGAGGTGGTGAGTCACACGTACATCTATGCTGTATAAATATTGTGTAACTGGACCAGTTTCAGATGAGCTGCATCTCCTCCTGGCTTTAAACCTATGATAGGGTGGGAAGTCAGAGTAAACAGCTAAGAAATCTATTGGCTGGTCCGTGCAGCAGATCAGGTGCACAGGCAGAACCAGCTGCCTTTTTCTGACCATTTGCTGGTCAGAAAATAGTTTATTCTTCTAAGTTGGAGGCTCCAAACGAGCCGGACTGTTCAAGAAGCCCGTGCACCCTATTCTGGCATATACATGCTTTTTGGTTCCTCCCTCCTTCCTCTCCTCAGCCCCTTTGCTTTCTTGATGATTACCTAGCAAAGAGCTGATGGGCACTCCTTCATGGAAACATCAGTCTTATTCCCACATCTACTTTCCTGAGCGGTTGCAGCCAGTTCAGACCCCACAGCTGCTTGCGGAGGACAATTTTCCCCACATACTTTATTTTAAATTTAAGAACACAGGTTCTCATTTGTCATTTTTTCACCTAGTTACTTGGTGCTGTGAGTTCCTTCTGCAACTCAAAGTGTTTCTCCTTTTTGTCTTACTCCCTTAAAGAAGCTCGTGGTGAGTGTTCTCCGCTGTGAGATCACTTGTGAATATGCTGATCAATGCCAAAAATGCCACAGGTCCCCAGGGAAACCAACAGCGAGCACAAACCTTTTGCTTCTGTCATTTTTTTCCTGTACTTTTAACTATAAGAGGCTCTTCCCTCTGCACGTAACAGACTGGTTTCTTTAAAACCTTTAAAAACTTTAGATTTTTTAAATCAAAACATTAGTTATTATTAATAATAATTATTATATATTTCTATATATAATTGTATATCCTATATTGTTATATAAATATATGTTTAAAATAAATATTATATAAATATAAAATATATTTATTATTATATAAATATATATATTAGTATTAGTATTAAAAAATAAACTTCACACAGTTCTCCTTTGCACAGTCCATGGCTGTGCTGGGCATTTTGGCTTTGTTTTGCCTCTGCTGGAAGACTGCACTGGATTGGGTTGTGGTAGCTCTAACCGAGCATCTCCTGAACGGTAACATCTTGATCAGGTCCTACATGCTGTGCAGGACCAAGCTGCTTCCCTGACACGCTCCAGTCACTCGTGTCATCTGAAATTCCTCCATCTATAATGAAGCCTTCCCTGGCTGTTGTTTTCTCTCCTGCTCGCCTTCCTGGCGTCCCTCAGTCCCCCGTGGGCACGGTCACCACCTTGGCTGGGCTGCTGGTACTGTGGTCCTAATTCTGCAGTCCCTTTTAAGTGCGGGCTTCCAGCCATCTTATGAATGTCCCCTGTATTGCCAGTATTCTGGTAAAATTCTATGCAAAGTGCCGTTTGATGCATGATGAAGACTTTGATGGATTGAGCAATTGATCAGGTCAAAAAAAAAAACAAAACACAAATCTCTGTTGTACCAAAAGCAACAGGCAATAAAAAAGCAATGAAATAAACAGTCCAGTTCCTGCAGCCTGAAAAAAATGCAATTATCTACCACTTATAATTTAGGAACTAAAGATTCTCCTTCTTCCTAATGCGTTTATGATGACTGTTATTTTTATGTAAATATGTTGATTTTGTTTATGCGTTGGCTTAAGGATTAGGGAGGATGTGATTCACAGCAGAACCTTTACTAAGCACAAAAAGAAAAGTAGAGTGAAAAAGAAGGTCAAAACAAGTGTCAGATAATGCTTGTAGCAATTCACATAGTGTCTTCTTCACCCTCACAGGTTGTAATCATGAGAGATTACCATCATGAAAACGTGGTTGACATGTACAACAGTTACCTTGTTGGCGATGAGCTGTGGGTTGTGATGGAGTTTCTGGAGGGCGGCGCTTTGACAGACATAGTGACTCACACCAGGTGGGTTGGGCGCCTGGCGCGGGCACCAGCGGCGTCAATCCCGGAGCGTGAGCTGGGAAGGAGGGAGGGAGGGAGGGAGATGCTGTGGATTTCCATCACGGATGCCTCCAGACCGTGCCCTCCGGACCTCACCTCCTGCTGGGCACTTCCTGGCTCTGTATATGTATTTTTACATAGATACATTTGTTGCTGTATATTTGTATTTACATACACAATGCTATAGGCAAAAGAAAAATACATACATGCATACAATATACATACATGGAAAATTATCTATAAATAAATATGTATGTAGGTGTATACATATATGCATATGTGTGTGTATACACATATATGTGTGTGTGTATATACACACACACTTTAGCACGCTCACTATTCTAGCATAAATAAACCACTGCAGATAAATTTCCATCAGTACTGGATTTTTTAAAATAGAAGGGAAAAGAAATACCTGAAAGGGCCTATTGGTGGATGGGGATTTGCCAGCGCTTTAGGAGGTAATTTAGCAGTGACAAGACTTTCATCCATTAGTTTCTCAAATGGCAAAAAAATACCTTTTCCCTGTTTGGTGGCCTGTACTGTTGATCTTGCTGTTGTAACTACACCAGTTGTAAGGGTGATTTCTCACCATAGTCATAACCCGTGTAACCACGCTGCCAGAAGTGTTTGCAAACCAAACCAAAGACACAGTGGGAAGAGTATTTTTATATCAGAATATTTGTGCTTAAGGTAGAGCTTGTTCCCATATTTCTGTTAATAGTGTATTCTCCAGCACAAAAGCTGTAGTGTATCGAACCGCTTTTCCTCTTCTGAGTGAAGACATCGGATTTTACAGCCCTCTTTACATCTGCTCTTCACTCATCTTTTCCTGATAAGCAGGATAAAATGAGATAGGGAAAAAGAAGTCTTTATTTAATTTATTCTTCTTGAATTAAAAAAAATAAAGTCCCACACCGTTCTAGTAGGGGAGTATTTAAGTGAGTGAGAAGAAAAGCAAGGAATAGTAAATTAGAGGAGTTATCTTCTCTCATAGTTTAATGATGCTCTTAGATCCTACCAAAAGCAGAATTGCAATAGGGGTATTTTAATTTTTAGTGTTGCCTTAGCTGACGTGCTGAAATAAATCACAATATTGCAAGTCATTTGTTAACTGGTGCTCAATGGATTCAAATCCAGCTGGCGGCCGGTCACTAGTGGTGTGCCTCAGGGCTCAGTGCTAGGACCATTTCTATTTAACGTCTTTATTGATGATCTCGATAAGGACATAGGGTGTATCATCAGCAAGTTTGCAGATGATACCAAGTTAAGCAGGAGTGTTGACTCCCAGGAGGATAGGAAAGCCCTACAGAGGGACCTAGAGAGATTGGATCACTGGGCCAAGATCAACGGCATGAGTTTCAACAAGGGCAAGTGCCAGGTCCTGCACTTGGGCCACAACAACCCCCTGCAGCGCTACAGGCTGGGGGAAGTGTGGCTGGAGCTGCCTGGAGGAAAGAGACCTGGGGGTTCTAATTGACAAGTGGCTGAATATGAGCCGGCCGTGTGCCCAGGTGGGCAAGAAAGCCAACGGCATTCTGGCTTGTATCAAAAATAGTGTGACCAGCAGAAGTAGGGAGGTGATTATGCCCCTGTACTCGGCACTGGTGAGGCCACACCTCGAGTATTGTGTCCAGTTTTGGGCCCCTCAATACAAGAGAGATATCGAGGTGCTGGAGCGAGTGCAGAGGAGGGCAACGAAGCTGGTGAAGGGCCTAGAAGACAAATCATATGAAGAGCGGCTGAAGGAGCTGGGGCTGTTTAGTATGAGGAAGAGGAGGCTGAGGGGAGACCTCATCACCCTCTTCAACTACTTGAAAGGACACTGTAGAGAGGCTGGTGCTGGTCTCTTCTCACAGGTAATTAACAATAGAACGAGAGGGAACGGCTTCAAGCTCCAACAGAGTAGGTTTAGATTGAACATTAGGAAGGAATTTTTCACTGAAAGAGTGGTCAGACACTGGAATAGGCTGCCCAGGGAGGTGGTTGAGTCACCGTCCCTGGATGTGTTTAAGGGACGTTTAGATGCGGGACTGAGGGGTATGGTGTAGGGGAGGACTTTGTAGAGTAGGGGAGAGGGTTGGACTCGATGATCCCAAGGGTCTCTTCCAACCTCAATGATTCTATGGTTCTATGATTATAACTACTGCTCCCCAAAACATTAAAATCTCTATCTTTGATATTTCTGACAGGAGTTTAATGGCAAACAGATGTTCCCAGGACACCACTTCTTAAGAGCTGTCATCTATTTTTTTTACTCAAAATAGTTCTTCCTTAATATTCTGGGGTTTTTTTTACATTGCATGACCTTCCCTCAAAGATTTTGCTAAAGTACTGCAAATGGCACACAAAGCTATAGCAGAAATCTTCATGGGTATTTTTCTGGTCTCGCAGGAGAAATGCTGGGGACACCCAGTGACGGGGCAGCGGGGTCAGGGTACAGCACCCCTGGCATCGCACTGCAGCAGACGGTTTCCTTCAGAATAGGTTCTGCACGTGTGCACAGGAATTAGGACTCTTGCTGTCTATTTTTCTACTACAATAACCTGAATATTTTTTAAAGAAGGCCTAAAAGCAAAGGAAGTGCTCTTGAAGAGCTGCACCAGGGCCCGATGTTCTGTCTGTGCAATTAAGAGTGTTTTTTCTCATATTTATTCCATGCTTGTTTCCATCCCAGTAGTGATTTACTCTCCTTGGCAAGCACTGAGTTTACTGTAAATAAGGCATTTCTGTTATTTCCCAGAGGGAAACAGGCTCACTCTACCAGGCTACATCACATAGTACACTCTGCATTTTTAGTGCTGCGGGGAGACTTATCCACACCTTGTTGTAGAGTTGTCCCTCACCCCTCATCTCCCCTTTTTTGACAGAAATAGGACCAGAGAATCACCCCACAGAGCTGTTGCCTAAAGGGATCTCCTGGCTGGCTCTGTACTGGCATGATGGGGGACTTGCACCTCTTCACTCCAGCTTCCCTCTCCCGCTGGCTTCGTTAACACTCCGCTCATTTTTCCCCCTTGCTGTTGCAGGATGAACGAGGAGCAGATAGCGACCGTCTGCCTGTCTGTTCTGAGAGCCCTGTCCTACCTGCACAACCAGGGCGTCATCCACCGCGACATCAAAAGCGACTCCATCCTTCTCACAAGCGACGGGAGGGTGAGTGCACAACATTTCCCCTTCCACCTCTTGGGGCTGGCATGAGAATAGCTGTGCATGTTCAAAGTGACATTAACTTTAAAATAATAAGCCAGGCATGTGAAACCAAGGGATCCAATCTGTGAATAACTTGCTAGAGAGGTAAATCAGAAAACCACACGCCTAGCCAGTGGTTGGCATCTGCTTTGCGGGGGCGGGGGGGGAGTTGAAGCCATCAAAAGGCAGTGGCAGAAGAAACTATTCCACATGGGTGATGCTTAGGTAATGGGAGGCCTTTTATGCTGCAACACTCTGACTCTGATGCCTCTCAAAACCACCTTTTTACTACATTTAGTTAGCCTTTAGTTAGCAGGTTTTTATACCTTTGCTGTTTTCCCAAGCTCGTTAGGAGGCTGACATCAGTCTATATGAATAGGACAGAATATTGTGTGTTGCTGCTGAAACACTCCCCTGATGGTGAGGGCAGCTTTTACCATAGATCCATTTACATGGTGCTTGATAATACCTGTCCCCATGCTGCTGCCTACTTGGATGGGCTGCTGCTGGCAGTGTATTGGTTGCTCTTTGTGAGAAGGGAGAGGGAGTGCTGCACGTGACCTGCTCAGTAAGCAAAATAAAGTTTGCACTCAAAAAGAATATTACATCAGCAGTGTTTGGTCCCAAAGAAATTGCTATTCCCTTACAAGGAGAAAGGTGGACTTGTGTTCTGGTATTTCTGGGCACACACAGCAGTAAAACATGAGGCACCTAAAGCTTGGGGCACCCAAAGGCTTAGGCAGGGGGAAGCCAGTCGCTCATAAGACCCTAATTTTTGCTTGAGTGAGGCACTAATTTGCATCTCACCTTGTGGCCCTGTTGAGATAACTTGAGTAAAACCCAATGGCCAGTGAGCCCCATAAGCAGGGCTTTAAGGGTTACTCCACTGGCGTTACACACCCGTCTAAAGCAAGACTTGGAGGGTTGGACTGAGCCCAAGATCACCTGGTGGGTCTGGAACCAAACCCAGATCTTCTCCCTCAGAAGGTAAAACTCTTGGCTTCCCAGGCCTGGTCTGATTCCCTAATCAAAGGCTCACCTTCATCATTTGATTCCCACTTCACTGAGGGAGTGGGATTTTCTTCCTGCAGTGGTCACAGGCTGCTCCTGTTAATCCTGTCAGGGGGAAGAAAATTCCACGTGTGTAGGAGTTTTTCAGTTGCAATTTCAATCTGTGTTGCTGAAATAGCATCTGATCTGCTCTCGGGATCTGCATACAGTGCCTCATTATACTCATTACTCCAGTACTTATTATCTGCATTGCAGATTTCTTCATGGCTGTGTTGTGCAATTATCTTTTTTTAGAAAATCGTCTTCTTTTATGTACTCGAATGAGCAATAGATATGCAAAACCTCTTGTGCTCCTACAAAAGAAGATTGGGCTCTGCTTCCAAAATATGCATTATTTCTTCCATTCTTCATGCTGTAAACTGAAAAATACATTTACCACGAAGAACTTGGCTATTATTGGCTTTGTTTTAGAAATACCAACAATCATTTTTGTAATTCTGTTAAAAATAATACCCTTAGTTTAAAAAAAGTAATGTCTGTACTAAATCCAAAAGAAAACAAATCAGTGCTGATAATAAAATGCTGGTCTACACAATGCAGGGATTTATGAAACTTTCCACTTCAGCTGTCCTCGGGCTGTTTGGGCTCATTTCATATCCCCAGGCACTGAGTATGTGATGGGATACGTGGCTTATGGGCCGTGGAGATGGGTTCACTGTGTGGTGTGTAGCTGGGGGTGATGGGGGTTTGCCTCAAGTCCAGGAAACCCCTTACAATAACTTGCAGGCCTCCAAATAAATACTGGGGGGGGAGGGGGAATCCAGCTGAAAAACTTCAGCCTTAAGGAACAAGCTGGTTCTGGAAGAGGGTGATGCCACCAACATTCAGAGCAGCTTGTTCTGGTTGGGGGTTGGAGGAGTTTTCACCTTGGCATTGTACAGCAGCGGGGAGGGGGAGGTGATAATTTTCCATAATTTTTGTTGTAAAAAAAACCTGGCATAAAAGTATGAGCAGGCACATGATGCAGCAAGAGCTGCTCTCCGGAGTGCTTGTGTATCCCATTAGTTCTATTTCAGGTCACTGCCACAGCTACTCAAGGACAGTACTGTCTTTAATTCCCAAGCTCCCAAGCAAAGGGGGCAGGTGCCCCATGCCTCTGGTGACCATTTTGGAGGAGTCTTCCCTGCCTTCCCCACATTAGCTCCCTTACTACATAAAGGAGACAGTTTCTTTAGCAATAGTCCACAGCGTGAGGTCCTGGTCTTAAAAAGGCATTGGCGGGGGGTAATGCTTTCTGTCTGTTAGCTCATGCTCTCTGTGGTAACAGAAAATGGGGTGAATGACACTTGTTTCATCTGTTTTGCTGTCAAACTCACAAATTGTATACCTGGTACAAATAATAGGAAGGGTGCATCACTTGCAATATGTGTATTATTAAATATTAATATACATACAGAGACTACAAACATGGGGCTTCTATCTATGCAGTAATAGATTAATTATAAAATACCATTACTTCAGAATTTTTTGCTTGCCTTCTATTTTTTAATATTCTTCTAAGCTGTTTGTCACCTCCACATATTTTGGTGGTGGAGAGGCCACGAGCTGTGACAGGTGATCTCAGTAACAAGTGCCGCTGCCGCTCTCCCCTACATCTTTTCCTTGCCTGGGTTTCAGCCACGCGCTCCCCGGGCTGTGTTGCTGTCTCCAGCCACACTTCCAAAATTGTGCTGCTGTCCCATGCCAGGCGACTGCCACAGCTCTGTCCCTGTCCCCCCAGCTGCGGCTGGGGATGTGTCTCTTGGAGACGTGTGTGTCTCGGAGGAATTTGCCTTGTTATTCAAGAAGGACTTACTCTTTTTCTTTACTTTTCAGATAAAATTGTCCGACTTCGGGTTCTGCGCCCAAGTGTCAAAGGAGGTCCCCCGGAGGAAGTCACTGGTTGGGACACCGTACTGGATGGCACCGGAGGTGATATCCCGCCTGCCCTATGGCACCGAGGTGAGGACAGGGGGGAGCACCACACGCCCACCCCCACCCACAGGGGCTCTTTTCCCTCTGCATGGTGCCTTGGTTGACTCCACCAAGCCCAGTGAGAAACCTACAGCTCAAATGCATTTATGCAGATATGCTGAAGTGCAGCATCAGTATTTGCAGAGGCCTGCAGGCAGAGATCTGCACTGCTTTCATGCAGCTAAAGCCTGAGATGCCCTTCCTGTGGAGAGCATGGGCCTGTAGGGTCCCCAGCACAGCAGCCAGCTGGGTGGGCTGGGTTCCCTCCCTCTGCCTCTGCATCAGCTCATTCCTTGCACTCTATTTCTGATTAGTTGACAGGGATGGG
>NW_015090786.1:7045958-7054040 GCF_001431845.1 Calidris pugnax | reverse complement strand
GGGGGAAGGTGGGAGCTATTTTAAACCCTGCCAAATGGTCTGAAAAAGAGGCAATTCCAAGTTTTTATTGGAGCCCTTCAGATGAGACCAGAAAGAGCCTGTGGGTGGGGACCCGGGAGCTCTGCAGTGCCGTACCCCATCCATGAGGAAGCTCTGAGTCACGGCACTTGTGCACCCCCAGCCTGGGAAGAGCAGTCCCCTCTCCCCTGCTCAGCCCTGACAGTGACTCACGCCTCCCCGCCAGGGACACGGCTGCATTCTCTCCTCTGCCTGGTGAGGAGAGGCATCTTCTGCTTGATAGTGCCTGTAGTAACAGCTGAAGAGAGGAAACCTGCACGACAAGTACAGCTATATAGACAGGTATATATTTACACACAGATACACACACATATATACATATATATATACACACATACATAGACATATTTATACATATATAGATATATAGATACACACACAGAGAGGGGGAAATGAGCCGAGGCCTGAGATGGCAGATTCTGCATCTTCACATCACACAGCAGGGACCCATCGCCCGCCCCAGAGCGAGAGCACCCTGCGGGCACCAGCGTCCACTCGGGGTGTGTGGCATTGTAGGAGGCATTTCAGGGATAATAACATCAGCTATTATTAGCCCATTAATAACACTGAAGGGATTATAAAGCACCAGAATTCACAGCTACATTAGGTTTCCCACCAGAAGGGAAAAGGGGGGCGGGAGGGGGAGGGGAGAAGGGGAAGAGGCTCTAAGCTGAAGTCTTGGCACAAGTGCAAAAGCAGTACGAGCTGGCATTGGCTGTATTTGGGCTGGCAAATGACGGGAATTACAGTCGTCAGAGGACTGGGATTCTGGAGCAGCTCTGCAGCAGGTCAGGACTAAAAAAAAAGTAATTTTGAGGTGTTTTTTTGAAGCTGAAGCTGAGTCACTTTCCAAAGGGATTATATACCATGTTGCCTGTAATGGCTGGAAACTGGCCCGGGTGTAGTAAGCGCTTGTGTTTGCCTTGCAGTCTCGGATGGAGTTCCTGTAGTCTTTAATATTGAGGGGAAATAGAATAACTGATTTCACAGCAGCTGAATCGTACTCTGCTCTCCCACTGGCTGCACCTTTCTGTAGCACCAGCCTGGGGCAAATAGTCACCAGGTGCAAATTGGCACAGCTGAAATGCGGTGGAGCAGCCTCTCAAAGGAGCGTGCCTTAGCAGTGCTTCCAGTGGCCATCACCTAAACTGGCTGCAGACCTGGGTTTGTAAGTAATTTCTGATGTCATTCTTTACTGCACTTACTGCTCAGAAGAAAAGATTGTTGTTGGCTGGTTAAAAAAGAAAGATTTACGGTGATGGCTCACCAGACTGTTGGCTTGGACTGGCCACAGACACCAGGTACAGCATCATGAGCCAGCTGGGAGGTTTGCATGAGCCCACAAGTTGAGCCCATTACCCCCTCTCTGCATTGCCAGTGGAGTTTACAAGGAGATTGTGTGTTACAGGTGGATATCTGGTCCCTGGGCATCATGGTGATAGAGATGATAGACGGCGAACCTCCCTACTTCAACGAGCCACCGCTGCAGGCCATGCGCCGGATCCGGGATAACTTACCCCCCCGGGTGAAGGACATGCACAAGGTCAGACTTCCCATGGGTGATGAGGGTCTTGCATGTACAGAGGCATAATGAAGCCACACTTGCATGCCCAAGGGATACTTTGCCTCTTTAGGGACCACTGTCAGCACTACACAGTAGTGTAGTAGGACCACAACGCAGGACTCATGGGAAGGATGGGAGACCAAAGTGTAGCTTTTTCATGCGTGGTCCTCGTTTTGTTTTTTCCTGTTGCTCCCTGTGCTTCCCACCCTGCCTGAGGACCAGAGCAAGTTGGCACACAAGCCCTGCTGCGTATGGGTTGGTACCTCCAAGCCCAGTACCAAAGCCTTTAGGTACCTCCCGTTTTGGGTGTTCTTCTAGACATCAGACCTGAGCCCTCAGTGCGTGTTACTGCTTTTCTCACCAACAGCAAGCTCAGCTGTGCATTGTGTGCTCCTCTGCATTCCCCAGGTATCCCAGTGCGTTCAGTATTAACAGCACATAAACGATGCACAGCCCTTCAGCTCTGTACATTTGCCACCCCACAAGCTCAGCGTGTCCTTGTCTTCCCAAGGAAAGCAGAGGCCCAGACCCCGTACAGGTTAGGACCGTCTGTCCTTGTCCCCCTCTAATGCCGTTGTGATGTTGCAGGTCTCCTCCATCCTCCGAGCCTTCCTGGACTCCATGCTGGTGCGGGAGCCCTCGCAGAGAGCCACAGCACAGGAACTGTTGAGACACCCGTTTCTCAAACTGGCTGGGCCCCCTTCTTGCATCGTGCCCCTCATGAGGCAGCACAGGCACCGCTGAGGCCGGGCACGTTTTGGGAGGAGGTCGGTGCAGAGCCCAGGTAACGGCCGCGCAGGGATCCCGGCGGTTGTGTGGTAACCGTGGGCGGGGAGGAGAGGAACCGCGGTGAAGAGCGAACCAAGGAGGCGGCGAGGGACCCGGGAGCCATCCTGGCCCCGCTCCGCCGTGGGCCATCACCCCCCCGCGCTCTCGTCTTCGCGGCCGTCCAGGCAGAAGGCGCCAAATGCAAACAAGGTTGGAAAGAAAATTAATAGAGGATAGCACAACCAGAGTGAACCACCACAATTTTACTGCAGGCTACGGCACTTCTATTTCAGAAGAACACTTTTCTGACAAAAAAAGCACTTTTTATCTAGGTCATAGCAGCGCAATGTATTTTGAAATGAATTTGTAATTTTCTGTACAGTACGTTTTGATAATTTGCAGTACTTTGTCATGTAACTGTTGTGTTAGTTGAAGTAATATGTGTAACTTAGCAAGAATTTGAGAAGATAAAGTTTCCTACTTTTTTAACCCTTTTGAAAACAGGAAAAAAATAATACCTTTAGGAAGTTTGAAAGTTTTGCAGCTTTTCCATTGGGGTGAGGAGAGGCATGGCAGCCCAAAGAGCGATGGGAGCCAGCACTGCCTGTGGCGCAGCGGCAATCAGAGCTGCTGCTGAATGTTAGCGGTCGTCAGGGTCTCCCCTCATCTCCTCCTTTCTCCAGAATTGGGAGCCAGCACAGCTGGTGAACCTGGGCTCAAGGGTCACCTTCCTATGCCGTGGTGGTCCCTTCATTTTATGCCACCATAAGTTAAGTTTTCTTACCACAGAAAATCTCCGTTATTTCTGTCCTGCTCTGGCAGCGGAGCGGGAGGGCAGGAGTCCGTCTGTCCACCCAGCCTGTGTCCTCCCATCCTCCCCAGCTCCCACAGAGCCCTGTGATGCATTACGAGATGTTTGCCATATAGGAGAAGTCGTGCTGCTGTCTAGACCTTTTTGAATGTTGATGCAACAGTTGACTACTACGGTACAATTTTGTGTTCTTGTTGGATGACTTTGCATGTTAACTGTAGGCCTAAATAGATTTGCCTTTCAAATTTTTAGAAGTGCTTCGTAATTATTTCAATGATAAATGAATTTTATTTATTAATGATTAGTTCTTTTTAATTATGTAAAATACGAAAGCCATGTTTTTCAAGGTGGTGTTTTTTTTTTTCTTACTGACCTCATTTTACAATATCATTAAGAAACACAAAGCCAATTTGTGAAAACACAGTTAGTTTCTTTCTTATGGAATTTCATAGTGAATAAATTAATTGTTATTTATTGTAGTAAATTATAATGAAACATCTAATCCTTCAGGAGCTGTTTCTTAAAGATCGTCCTCTGGGACACAAGAGTTGCCAATAGTAGAGAAGCTCCTTTAATACTGCCCTTAAAAAGTTAAAGAATATGTGAAGGGAGAGAAACAATTAAAAAAAAAAACAACAGAGGAGATAAATATGAACTGGAACATTAAGTATATGTTCTTACATCCCTGTGTCTTACTCCCCGCTGCTTTCTCTTCTTAACCCTGTTTGCACTTTTGAAGAAGACACTTCAGAAAATGTTGTGGGCTCCCACCACCCCACGGCAAACCCGCTCCCGGTGCCCACCCGCAGAGACCTGGCAGCGAGCGCAGCTCCCACCGCCTTCCGAGGTGTTCCGATTTTGTAGTCTTGACAACTCAGGAAAACAGGCTGCACCAGTAAAGGCAACGACATACAGGCAAAACTGTAATACTAGCCACAAAAGTAAACTTTTTTAAACATCTATGAATAAAAAAGGGGTTGGGGTTGGTGGGGATTTTTTCTTCAATATTCAGCACATTTTAGGCTGTAAAAGTGAAGATTTTTCTGCAACTTTCTTATCATTAGATACTTTAAACAGTATTCATCAAGTTTACTGAAAGTTTTGTCAATTTCAAAGTTGTTTTTTTTGTGAACACCAACTACTGGTGAGACAAATGCACATGCAAGTTAAATAAATTAATTAATAAATGCTTTGATTTTTAGTGTGGTTTTTTTCCCCCCTGCCGTGTTTGTTTTCTTAATTTGACTCAGTCACACAGCACTGGACTAAGCAAGTAACAAGAAAAAAAAAGAAGTTCCTTGTATATACTATATATCTATATAGATAGATTTACACAGATGCATATGTATACACATACACACGTATATAAATATATATAGTGATTTTAAAACACCAGTGGCTGTGTCTGTGTTGAAAGGCAGCTGCACAGCCCTGGTCCCTTGGTGCTCATTGCGGCCGCAGTTTGAGCTCTGGTACCAGGAGGGCTTGGGGTTAGGAAGGTCATGGGATCAGAAATAAAACCTGTGCCTACCTGCCAGACACCACAAGTCAATGGTCAGGAGTCAGTAGCTGTTCAGGCGTGAGAAAATACGTTGAATTATACTTTTTGATAGTATTAATTAGTTTAAGACACTTGAAGAGCAAAATTGATGCTGTCCAGCTATAATTTTCCAAAGTAAGAAGGTAGGAGTAAGACCTCAAAAAAGAAAAATACCTCAGTGTCACTAAATTACTCTCCTGGTTGATGGCCCCATCACTGCATAAACACCTATGATTGATAAACTACAGGCTGTGAGTAAGAATTATGGAGATTCTGACTGTATCTTTACACCAAATTAAGACAAACAGACTTAACAGTTATACCAAGCACACCAGACTTAACAAACAAGGACCAGGAGGCTGGATGAGGCACGAGAGCCCCCACATAACTGGGGAAAAAAAAATATACAAAAACACCAACAAGCTTTATTTTGCTGTGAAGAGGACAGTGGAAAGGCTTAGGCTGTGTAGCGCAACGGAGTGTGGCAAACCCTGGCAGCCTACACACTAAATACATCCCCAAAAAAACCCTAAAGTGATGTGGAAAATAATGGAGGGAAATAATTATTCAAATCCGTATCGTCAGCCTTTGCAGAAACCTTCACATGGGAGACTTACTTGGTTTCTCCCTGGGACCTCCTCACTCCTGAAGAGGCCACCCCTCATGAGGCCTGGAGAACCTGTTCATGACGCACCAGCCTCCCCTTGGCTCCTTGCACAAAAGAACCACCTTCCCACATCAAAAATCACCAGTGGAGTTTGTCAGGCTCAAGCAAGTGATGTACTTAAGAGATATATTAGAGAAATAACCGTGTCAGTCCAAGACGCCGTGATTAGCCATGCCCAGAACTCCCCTCAAACACACCCCCACATGTGTGTGCACAGACACATTAGAAAAATACACAACTTCTCTACACACAGGAAAAAAACAGCTCTGAGGAGTCAGCAGTGCCGGCACATAACCCCCAGCCATCCCATACAGGACAGAGAAGCCTGAGAAGTGATTAGCACACCCACACACTTCCACGTGTAAAGTACCACAGGAAGCCCATACCTGTTGAAACATTCCCGCCTTCCTTCCCCTGCCCCTAAATAACCCCCTTTTTTTTGCCTTACACATCCTTATTTTTTGGCTCATAACCATTTGGCTTTCCTGCCTACTGAAACCGTTCCTCCCAGGCTCCCCAATAGTATCCCGTCAGCTAATGAGCCTGCAATACTATTTGCTCTCCTAAACAGCTTCAAGTCTTACAAAACAGAGCTATGTATTACTTTTGGTTGCTGACACCAGCAAATGTTACCTTGGGCTACACAGTTGACTGAGCCGTGTTCATTACCCTCACTGCATATCTGTTTCTAGGATAACCTCTGGAGGAGCTTCCCAGGTCTTGTCTCCTACAGCCTGATGGCCCTTTTGGTCCCTGTGATGTCCACTCTGCAGAAGCCATTTCCTCCAACACTCGGAGGTCTTGTCCTTGTTTGGCATCTCAGCAAAAAAAAAAAAAAAAACCAAAAACAACAAACTCTTTAGTTTTAATTTTTTAGATACCAGATGTTAGGAGCATCCATTCACCCAGAAGACGCCTTCATCTGCTGCACCGGCTGAGGCTGAGCTCCCCGTATGGCCGGTTACTCCAGTGCATTTAGTCCTGCCTGTCACTAAGGAACCATGACTTCCTCTGAGGTCACCAGTTCTAAAAGCATTCACAAATACTCATTTTAGTAGCAGAAGCTGGGACGTTTACTGGCTAGGTAACTCCCCTCCTCAGCAATACATCAATAATTTATAATTAAAGTTCTAATCATAAGTACGTTGTAAGTCATTAACAGCTGCTTTAGTAAGTCCTTAATTATTACAGGTCCTTACAGAGCTCAGTAGGGTGATGACTTCCTTATATTTATCCAGCTTCTACCAGTGCGTCCATAAACAGCTATAAAGCAAAGTGTTGGAGTTTGCACCTGGCTCATGATAAGCCATCAGTGAATGAAAGCTAAATATAAAATGAAATCACAATAAAAGTTCTGCTGTGGTTTAATGGGCAGAAGGGACATTGCACAGCTTTTTTAAGCCTTTCTCATAAATACTTTTTCAAAACTATGCTTGGAAAGCTTAAATTGATGGAAAAATTCAGATCAAATTCAGTAAAAAATTGTAAGTATGGATGGAACTGCAAGATTCAAAGGGGTTTCTTTCAATATCTTAATCGAGAGCCAAGATATGTCAGTCTAGCGCACAACACAAAGTGAAATTATTGTTTCTATTTCCTTTCTTCCCAAACAAGCAAGTAGGAAAACATTTCAGGACAGCAAGAAATCATCTTCTATCTTATTTCAGAAAGTCAATAAATTAATTACCCAACTCTGTTCCTGATGGCTTACAGACACTTCCAACCTGAAGGTGATGCTGAGTACCAGCTGCAGAAAACACCTGATAGGAAAAACAGCAAAAAGCCTTAAGCTGTGCGGGCACAGGGCTGAGGGCTGCACAGGCAGAACAGAGCTACAAGAGCTGCATCAGCTCTGGGGGGTTGTCCTCTCATCAGATGGCAAATGCCACCATTTCAACGCGCCGGCCAACGCTCAAGCAGTGGGATCAGGCAAGGACAGTTATGAGCAGTGAAGACAATGTTCTCTTTGGGTGACTCTGCTATGACTGCCCTTACAGGTTCACTGCAGGTTGAATTAAAATTAGTTTGCAAAGTTAACCATAAATTACCATTATTTTTTTTCCTATCTCAAATGTGTAGATGTTTGAGCGAGTCCCCCCCATTATACCAGGTGGATCTTGCTTCCTTTCTGTAAATGGGAAAGCAACAACAGGACTTACAAACACCCACCAGCAGGTTCACTTGAAGAACACACAACAAACTCCAACTGCTCCAAAAATCAGGCTGGCAATAACATCCAGCCAGCAGCTCCATCCACCAGCCACTGCCTCTCCCAGGAGTAACATCAGAGCACTTAATCCAAGCCAAAGGTTTTGTTGCCTTCCAACAACTCCATATAAACCCTGAACTGTAACATCCACGGGAGGGTAAGAAAGGTTAAATGTAGCCCATCAAATGCTGCAGGGGTGCAGAGCGGTGGATTTCCCACCTCCTGCTCCAACTTTGAGAAGAAAATCAAAAACACTTAAAAAAATGCTACAATGTGTGTTTCCTTCAAAGCTCCTGCTTAAGGCAGGCAGAAGGGAAGAAGCTCTCTTTAATGTCACCCATTTAAAGTCTTTATATCTAAACTGATATGCACTAACTCAAGTTTTGCAAGGGGGGGGGGGGGAAAAGAGGGGGAAGGGGCCGGGGGAAGGGGGGGGGGGGGGGGT
>NW_015090786.1:7040745-7045870 GCF_001431845.1 Calidris pugnax | reverse complement strand
AGAGAGGGATAGGTGCTGAGGAAGGGGGGTGAGGGGAGGTTGGGGAAGCAAGCCCTCAGGGGCTCTCCTAGAGAAATAGGTAACACAGGAAAAATAGGATCCTCTTCCTTTTTTTTGAGCCTAAAAGTCCTTCCCTTCCCCCATTTTTCATAGGCAATGTCCCAACTCTTATCTTTCTTAATAATTCTCAACTGAACTAGCAGAAATTGCTGCTACTGACAGCAAAGACCTGCAGCTCACTGGGAGGAAACTGGCTGGGTGGGGAACAGCTTCTTATTGACTGGGATGTCTCCAGTTTGGTGCAATTTCCATCCCCATCCAGCCGTCTTCTCCTGGCCCACTGCTGCTCACCCGCACAACCCTGCCATCCCAAGGGCTTGTTCCTGCAGCCCCCTTGCCAAAGCAGTCTAAATGCCAATAGAGGGGCTCCTTTGGCATCTGCAGTTCAGCTGTTTGCTTCCCTTTTTTTTTTTTTGGATGTCAAATAGAGGAGCAGATGCTCCAGGCTGATGGGAGCTGGCTGGGAGAGCCTTTCTGGCTGTAGGGCAGACAAGAGCGAGGCAGGACAAAGCTGATAACTATGGGCCCTCTATTAAGGATGAACCTTTAATCCTTTTATTCACCCTTCTCCTACCTATGGCTTTTTCTGGCTGCCTCTAAAACAACATTTTCTTTTTCTTTTTTTCTAAATAATAATCAGCTCATTGTAGGCAGTGGCTCTGGGTCAGCCTAAAGCCCACCCAGAACACTTTAACTGGATTTTTAAAAGAAAAGGACAAAGCCACAAGCATCATTAGCACCATAATTTTGCTTCTTACATCCAAATGAGAAGACAAAAAGGCAAGGATAACATAGAAATGAGACCAGGAATAAGACAGGACTAAAGGAAGGCACTTGCTGCATCCACCTTTGTTTTCACCTTCGACCTTTTTGGAGAAGGCTGCAGTATTAAAAAGCAGTTAAGTTTCTCCTCTTCCACTTCTCAACATTGAAATGACTATTTTCCTTGCCCTGTTACCCTGTTTTAAGCTGAAGGGCAACAGTTTGTATGAGTCCCTGTTTGGATCAAATCAGCTCAAGAAGAACAAAGTATTATCTACACCCTGAACTAACATGAGCTCTGGATTAACTCTTGCTGCGGTAACAACGGAGCGAAGGGAAGTCAAAGGCTTCAGTGGGAACTGGATCGGACCAGAGTGAAACCCACCATTGCCCACAAAACTGAGAGATAGAGATAGAAGCAGCTGAGAGATTAGAAGAATATTAAGAAATAACCAACAATTCACAAACTACTGAGCCACCACCATGTCTTCACCAAACCATACACCAAAATACTGCTAGAATAAATCCTACCTTTAACATCCACACAGACGATGAATTTTTACACCAATTCCAATAGGTAGCATCGAGTTGTAAAAAGCATTACATCACTTCAAAATAAAAAGGCAAATCATATGTTATTTATGTATATGTTTTAATTAATTTTAAAAATGGTCTACATTTAAGGATAGATTTCAAGGGTTCCCTTATATTTTTTTTCTGTTACATTAGATTATACCTGAATAATCTGCATAGTAACTTTAACATTTCTGTTTTCTTTTTTTGTTGTTGTTTTTCATTGTGAAAATACCAGTTGCAGGTAGCAATGTAACATCTCAACGACAATCACAACACGTGCAGGATGTCCAGCCAGAAGCATTTCTCAGTTGACTTGCAGTAGCATGGCACTTTATAATTTGTGTATCAATACTCTTTTTTTTTTTTTTTTAAACTATTTTTTAAACTTTCAGATGTGGCTCAAGAAGCAAAAACAAGCTTTCTTCACTTAGACTCAAGCATGGGGAAAGCTCCTCAGCTGGCTGCAATCTGCTGCACTGGAGTTACTCCAGTTTATACTGACTTGAGGTTCTGGCATTTATTTTTTTCAAAACACACCTGTATTGCCTTCATGCTTTCCTTGACATGACTGCAAATTCAGGAATGTGACTTGAGTCCCTTTGTTAGAGGACCTTAATGAAGCCTGTCTAATGGCTCTGTCCCCCTGCCCTGCTCCCTGCACAGAGACATAAATGGAGAGGGCTGAATGCTGCACAGAGCAGCATGTTGGGGACGGAAGAGGCTCTTGAGAGGGGAAGAAAAAAAGAAAAAAAGAAAAAAAAAAAGCTAATTTTGCCCCTGGTGTTAAACTTTAACATGTGAAGCATTTCTGTTTCCAGATGATTGGCCCAGCTGCTTAAGAAGGTATTCATACCACCTACTGCCACAGACAGACTCCCAAAATCAGATGCTCTCAAGTCTTCTTACAGAGACAGTTATGTCTCTGCACTAACTGTATTAAAGCCTAACCTTAACGTGTGTGCTTTCATGAAATATCCACCATTAGGTGTTGTGAATACCGTCTCTCGCCCCCCCATAATCTTTCCTCACCCTTAGAAAAAAGTGCTTTTGCTTTTTCTACCTGATAAGTATTTGGGCTGCTCGATGCTCTCCCCTAGCCCATGTGTTTGTACTGAGATCTGTCCCGAGGAATCTGCACTTGGTTGGCTGTCAGCTTGTGGTGGATATGGTAAACGCAGAGGGTTATCACAATAACCAACCCCAGTATCAGGCCCAGAATCAGAGGCAGGGTTTCTTCTAACTGTTCCCTCTGGTCCACTGGGCACTTGTGTTCTGCAGGGGAAGAAAGGAAAAGAAAGAGAGGCAAAGAGAAGTGAATGAGACATTGCAAATCTGAACTCCTGTTGCAGTTGTGAACCGACCTCCCTGGAGTCACAGCTCCACCTTGGGGGTCCCTGTGCAGCAAGAACAGTCACAGCAGCAAGGAGAGACAGCAACCCTCATCCGAGTCCTAGGGAGAAAATCAATGGCTTTGGAGTAAAGTGAAATCCCAGTCACAACGCAGGGTTTGGAGAGAGAGATAACATCTATCAAACCAGCCAATATGGTGGGAAAAAACACTTTCATGCCCCTAAGATCCTCTTCCGGCCTCTGCTGTACCAGTACAGCAATAGCCTTGTTGGGAACAGACAGCAGAAGTACAAGTTTCCTGACTGGCTGAAGATCTGTTTTGGTTATTTAGTAAGTCTTTAATCCTGCATCAGACTTACCCTGCTCATCATTAAAAAGATTTTTCCCCTCTATCTGCAAGCTGACATAGTTGTAACAGCATCTCTCCCCCTTGGGGAGTTTACCAGCACTGGCAGGGCACATGTGTTTGTGGTCAAACAGCATCCTGGCACCCCATTTTTTTTTGTCAAATATGACAAAGGATGAGCAGAAGCAACATGAGCCTCCCCAGTGGTTTTCCCTCCAGTCTACAAGTCCCTGTCATAGTCTAATTAACCACTAGAAAATAATAATAGCCACAGAACAGGAAAACACTTTTGTATTTAGCTTGCAAAGGCACAGCTACCAAGGTTAGGAAACACTGCTAATCCCGGTTCAGCTCCCTTACGCTTCCAGAGCCTACTGCAGGCCTGAATGACAGGACCATGATTTGCTTTTTTCCTCACAGGACTGTTGCTTATCCATTGGACGATGCTGCTGAGACAGGGCTGCCAGACCAAAAAGAAGAAAAATGAAAAAATGCCAACTCAAGGGAAAAAAAAAAATAAAAAATATTGTGAGGTACAAGAGGAACGGTGCTTTAGCCCCTGAATCATCTTCTTCACAGTACTAAAATTGTGCTAAAAACAATGAAAACAGGAATTACTTTAAAAAAAAAAAAAAAAAGGACTGCATGTTTGACGAGCAGATACAAAGGGCACCACTAATTCCTCCCATCACTGAAGACCATCCAGATGGGTTCCCCAGGCAGCTGATTGCAGGACGCAAAACCATGAAATGGCAAATGCTCTGCAAATCTAACAACATGTGGCAAAGAGCAAGAAAAACCCAGAGACACCCCCCCCCAGACCCAGGAAGGAGGTGACAGCAGGGAACCTATCTCCAGTGGTACCGGCACCTCCAGGACCTCCATCACCTCACAGCGCACAGCCGTCCTCCCAGCATCAGGCTCGCTGAGAGGCCATTAGGAAATGTTTCAAGCTGTAAATGAAGTGAAAAAAAAACAGCAAAAGTGAGATGTAGTCTAAAAAAAAAAAAAAAATGTCCTTTTTGGTTCCAGTTGCTCACTGTTTCACCAGAGGAGTGATTAATCACCAGGACTGTGTTACAGGCGATTCAGCAATTGCTGCAATGCAGGGGTTTTGTTTGTTTGTATTAAGGAGAAAGGGAAAAAAAAATCCCGATTATTATTTAGCTCCCAAGATTGGGTTTCTACAGCTTTATGAAATTCTTCCCCGTTTAGAATGCTCAGGCCTGAGCAGGCTCACAGCACCAAGGCAGAGACACCACGGCAGGCTGGCATCCCCAGACTCGACTGTGAGAGAAGTCACACAGGAGGCAGTGCCACGGGGCCAAGGGTATTCTGACCCCCCGATCTCCCCGCCCGTGTGCTGGCACAAAGCAGCACCCCTCCGATGGGAAGGATCTGTGCTAGAGGAGCTCCTGTGCACTCACCATGTGGCCATAGCAGCCCGACAGGCAGGGCAGGGGTGTGCCCATGTGCCAATTTGCAGTGGCTGGGCTAAAAGACTGCTATCTCCTCCTGCGGGCGCTAATTTTTGCTTTGAAAAAGGTTTAGCTTAAGCTCTACAGAAACCCAACTGAGGGCATTCATTCACCCGTGCTCAAACACAGCAGGTTTGCCCGTGTGTTAAACAAGAATGATGCTGCTTCGCAGAATGGGGCAGACATGGGGGTCTGCAGCCAGTGAAGAAGGCAAAGCTAAAAGCACCAGTGCTGCGGTGCAGAGGAGTCTGAAGAACCTGCTTGCAGTATTTGAATTCCTATCTTTTGCCAAAGCAAACTGGCCGCAGAACACAAAATGTGCCAGGACATGGCCAAAACTCTGGTGTCCACAGAAAGCCATGCCTAGATTTAAGCCTCTGAGTCACAACTCAAAAAGGTGTCAATTTTTGCAAGCAGCCAAGGAAGATAGTTCTTTGTCCTGACACTTTCTAAAGAGGATTAAAAGAAAAAAAAAAAAAAAAAACACACAGGGAAAAAAAAAAAAACCAACCCAAAAAACCCCACCAAAAAAACAAACCAATTAAAACCCCGG
>NW_015090786.1:7034512-7040651 GCF_001431845.1 Calidris pugnax | reverse complement strand
ATTTTTTTTCCCTAAAACTTTCAAAAAAGAATAAAAAAAAAAAAAAAAAAAAAAAAGCCCACAGGAAAAAAAAAAAAAACCAATCCAAAAAATCCCACCAACAAAACACACCGATTCAAAGCTCGGAGTCTGCAGCAGCACAACCACAAACCACGCAAGCATGCTCTCTCCCCACTGCACCCTGCTGCACCCTGCCCCAGCAGCGAAGGCAGCCTTGCAGAGCCGCCACCTCCTGCCTCACCAACACCACCTCCTCGCCACACACATCCAATTTCTCCTTTTGGAGCAGTTCACCAAAGTTTGGGCTCTTCGGAGGGCAAAGGCGGAATGGGAATGCCAGCACGGAGGCACAGGCAAGTGCTAAGCACAAACACATTTACAGTGAAACTAAGGCTCTCCAGATGCTAACTGCGAGGTGGATGAATTGTGTATTCTAACATTAATTCAATGTTAAACCACATCATTTTACCACAGATAAAAATATTTTCACACTTGTAACAACGTACTTTAACATTTATACAGCATTTGTCACCTCAAGAGCTCAAAGCATTGCACAGGCACTGAGGTCCACACCGCCATGGGAAGGTAGGTAACGGGTATCATCCCTGGTCTATCAGCAAAGGAAAATGGAAAGGGAGAGGAGGGAAGGAAAAAGGGTTTGCATAAAGTCCACGGCAGACACAAATTCAGACACCCAACCCCATCAAGCACAGTGAGGGCAGGTGGGCTGCTTGATGCATGGCAAATGAAAGACCGTTGCACAGGGAACTGCTATGTATTTGAAATCAACACCTTCTGCAGGAAAATAGCCCTTTCCACCAGATTTTCCCAAGCTCCAGGTCACAGGGCTCTCAGCATTTGCCCAAACCGCTGGGTTCTACCCTCAGTTCAGGAAAGCAAAAAGGTCCCTGAGAATTGTAACTATTTGAAAAGTTGATGGAGTTTTGCTGCATCCCGAACCCTGCGGGGTCACCCCTCCCCTGAGCCCGGGTTGTGCCACCCCACCGCCCCGGTCCCAGGGAACAAAGACTGCAGGCGGACACAAAGGAGGCATTTAGGTACCTTCCTCATTGTTCTTTTGTGCTGCGCTTCCTCCGACACCGCGCAGCACCCAGGCTCATGTACCGTTTCTATGGTGAGTGCTCGTCCAATTTCAGTACTAGGCTAGGAAACCACCCAACAGGCCCATTTTCTTGTTTCAGCATCCTTCTGCAGAACAAATAGCAGCACGGCAAAAAGAAAAAAAAAAACCAGCGGTTTCCCGCAGTCACGACTGCAAGGCTGAGGACCAGTGCAGGGGTTGTTCCAAGGGATGGAAAAACAGCCTGGTCGTGTCTGGCAGGATACGATAGATTTTTGAGATGGGCGTTTATAAGCAATTAGCTTAAAAAAAAAAAAAGACTGGGTGCTTTTTTAAAATACCACATAGCTTGCAAAGAGGAGCTACTTGGTGACAAGGTCCCTTAAGAACCTTGTGGTGCTCAGAGGGAGATGAGACCTCCCAGGATTCTGGTCCCCAATTCTCAGCCTTTGCATCTCTTTGTATTAGTATTTCGCATTACTGTCATTAAAATCAAAAGACCTGACAATTTCTGCAGGGTCCTTTCACCAATTTAAGTGTTCTCCTCACACCCTCTCGATCCAGCTCTCTTAAGCTGAAAAATGTACATACGTTTTTCCCCTATTAAAATAAATTAAATTTCTCAAGCTCCAAATGAAAAAAATATTCTGCTGCTTCTGTATTGAAAAGGGTAAATATATCTATTTATGTATCTTTTTATATATGTATGTGTGTATATATATATATATGTATGTGAGGGTTGGAAGCAGTGTCTTAAAAAGAAAAAAAGATATTCTAGAATATGAGTTGAAGCATTCAAAAAAATAAAACCAATTCAATCACTCCCTACAAGCTTTTTAATCTATCCCAGACAGGACAGTGTCAGGACTAATGACAAAACCTTTCCCCTCTTTCTTTGTGGTAAAAGGGCCCTGACCCTCCTGCGTCTCGGCAATTCTTCTGCTCTACCAGGTCTCTTTCTCTATTCTAAAATATTTTAAAGTGTTCTGTACCTTGTTCATAATTAATAGGAATTTTACCTAATGAGAAATTAATGAACCAAAAAGGAGAAGGCTAATTACTGTAATTTAAGATTGGCAGTGAATCTCAGACCCCACAAAGGATCATGTTTTGCCATGGATGTGCCGAGGACACGCTGGTCCGCGGGGCTGGTGGGGACATGCCGCTGGGAGAAGTGGCAGAGCCCTGTGTGAAGCTTCATTGATAAATGACCTCTCAGGCATTTCTGACCATCCTCTCCAGGTGCTCTTTGCTATTTAACTTCCAGTGCAATTCAACAAAAAGAAGTATCATTGAATAACAAGCGCAACAACAAAAAAGAGAAAGCTTGACAAAGAGAGAAATCATGCTTTCCTAAGAAGGAAGAATTCCCCACATGTTTAAAGATTGCTGAACCAACTGGAGTCTCCTTGTGTCCTGGAAAAAAACAAAACAAAACAAACCCAACAACAACACAGGACAAAATCAACCCAAACCAAATTTACTGCCCAATACGAAAGAGCATATAATGAAAAAGGCAGGTGGTCCCCCTTTGGCAACACACCCTGAGTTTGGTTGTTCAAACTGTGAGCTCTCGGACTTGACAAGTTTGGTATCACAGGGACACGGCAGCTAAAACTGAGTCCAGACATGCATATTTTAAATACGCCCTTCTCGGCCTCCAAGGTCTGCCCAGCCAAAACCCGAGTGCAGAAAGTCTGGGTCCACAGCAGGAGGGAGGGGATGAAGATGTGCCAACAAAAAATGAGAGAAAACTATTACATTCTACCTTTTTCTCCCTGTAACCTACACAAAATATGGTACTACTTCGAGAGAAAAGAAAAAAAAACAATTATTTGTGCCTACGGATAAAACCTACTCCGTAGTACGCTGGCCTTGCCGTGAGTAATGCAGCCACGCAGAGCTCTGCCAGAGCCAGTGTACATAATAGCATGTATTTACTACATCAGTTAGAGCAATGTGAGTCACGAGCCTAAGTGCTAGGCTCCATAGTCAGAGCTGGTTTTTTTATTGTATTCTAAAATATTTCCCACACGCAAAATAATAAAGCCCCACATTTTTAATGCTAGGCTTGAAAATAACACCACCATTTTCTAACTCATTATTAAAAGATTCAGCTATTACAAATTTTATTTGCATCTTGCTACAATAATAGAGTTAACTAATTTGCCAAGATGGCTCTACAAGAAGGGGACTAGTCTTGAAGCCCTAATTCAGGTAAGCATGTTTACACTCCCTCATTCAACTTTTTGGAAAAGGCGGGGGGAAGTCAGGGAGGAGGAGCACCATGGGTTCCTCAGGATAAAGGCAGGCAAGATCTCCAGGAATTCTGCCCCATGGCAGTACTGCTGCTGACTACAGTGTAACTCTTTGATATGAACTGCATGTGCTAACATACATTTTCTTTTATCCACAATTAACATTAAAGAGGAGGAACAGCATTCCATGTGTTTGGCACACAAGGCACCTCACTGAAGTCCACGCTACACTTCCTTCACCCTTGCAATGAGCATTAATCAAACTGAAGTCAGTAACGTGTATGGCAACCGCTTCCTCCCGCTGCAGCCCCGAGCTTTCCTCAGTGTGCAGTGGCCCTAAAAAGCCCCTGGAGCTGCACTGAAGCACCTTCCGTGCTGCAGAGACACCTAAGGCTTGCAGGGCTCCCCAGGGACCAGGCAGTTCTGAGGCTTGCTGGCAACCTAGCTAGGCAAGCCCTTGCAGAAGCCACTGTACATGCACTGATAGCCCATGTTTTGACCAAACAACAGCTGGGCTGAATTTGTAAAGGCTTATGGGGGACCACAGAGGTAGGGAATGGGTTTGGAATGACCGCAGGGAGCACTGACAACTCACTGGAGGGAGGGAAAGGTGCTCTGATAAAGCAGGATCCAAATTCCCTCAGTACATTGCAAAACCCCCAAGGCCATGGCGGCAGCAGCATCTCGGGGATGCAGGATATGCCTTCACCCTGCATCTTACCTTCACTGAAGACAAAATCCGCGGTGATGTCGAAGGGCTGGACACGCACTTCCGACAGCAAGAGCTGCACAGACTTCTGGTGGTCGCTGGAGACGAGGGAGATGGTCTGCTGTGCCTGGCACTCGTAGGACTTCCCAGCTGGAGTGACCAGGGCAGACAGCCGGTGCGAGCTGGCCGTGTGCTTCCCGACTGGCCAAGGGGTAGAAACACCAGAGGTCAGGTCCCGTCTCTGGGGGACTGACGTGACTTTATTAACTAAGCTAATGAACTGAACACAAGGGTACGCAGGCGGTGTGCAATGCGGCGGCCGCACGCTCCACTGCTCTTAAAGCAGCATTTTCTCCTGGGGTGGGACCATGCTTTCAGCATGGCACCCCCACATCGCCAGGGCGGTCTCTGCACTGGGATTGCCTGCCCGCAAGCAGGAATGGATGCCTGCGGCGTGTGGTCCTGCTGCCACAAAGGGGAGAGCTGGCTCTGCCGCTGACAGCTACGCTCATGTCACAGGACCTGAAGTCCATAAAGTCAGAGGAATGGTTTCTATTGACGTGCATGCAGGTTTCAGCCTCAGACTGCACTCGTACTCCCTACAGCAATTCCTGCGGCAGCGCTTGGGCTCTGAATTCAGGTGTGAAAGAGCAACACAATTTGAGGACCTCACTACAAAACAAAACAGGCCGTAACAGTTTTCCTGAAAATACGGTATGACCATTTCACGCAAATATAGATTATAAGAAAATATTTTCCCATTGCATCATGCCCGTTTTAAAAATGAAGGCCGAATGCGGCTCAGCGAGATGGAATGAGGATGCCTTCCACCTCTCGCTCTTCCGCAGCCCTTTGTTCCCCACTAGCAGCACAGAAAGGTAATCAGCACTTTGCATTTGTGGAGGGTGATGAGGCATGGCCATCACTGTGTTTTGGGGACACACACAGTAGAAACACCAGTGGGGAAAAATAGCTCCACATCCAGTGTGTCTTATGCCACAAACTCTTAACGCACCATTCACTGGAGTTTGAAAATCTTGCAGAAGAACAACTTGCAAACAACAGCATTTCAATTTTCAATACAAGACAACTGATTTCTGGGCAGAAACAAGATAAAAAGAAAACAAAAACCTAAAGAAAGGAAACCCAGTGAGAAAACTGGAGGCTGTTGGGTGTGGAGGCTTGCAGGGGTATAGATACTGATGTCGATCTCATCCCTGTCTTGGGAAACCACTGATTTCCCACCCATTCAACCATCATTAGAACTGAGGAGATAATTAACCTTAAAAAACATCTTCTGCTGGAAAGGGGACAAATTTTTCCAGACCAGGGAGACCATTGCCCCACTGCCCACCCCCTTGGGCCCCGGGTCCCGCAGCAAACGGGCTCCCGCTCATGCCGCAACTGCGGTGATTAAAAACAAGAACCAAGAATAAGAAGCGGGGGAGGAAGAGGAATTAATAAATACAGGGTTTAAAACTGCCACCTGGTCCCGGCTTTGTCGGGAGGGTCTGGGATTTCTTTTTTCCCTATTAAACTGCATTTAGGCGAGCACCCGCGGGGCGTCTGTCCCCCTCCGTCCCCCCCACCGGCTCCACACTCTCCAACCCCCAGGGATGTGCTTTAAATCCCGTCCCCCCGGGGCGCTTACGGCTGACGGCGCCCTTGAAGTAGGTGCGCTCGGTGGTGTCGTAGGTGAACTGGATCCGGCTGAGCCTCCAGAACGCCTCCAGCCCCCGGGACGTGTTGTGTCCCTCCTGCCGAGACAGAGCCGGTCAGCACCCCCGCAATACCGCCCTGCACACCCACCCACCACCCCCCAGCTCCCGGGCGTGCGGGGGGAGCCCCGTACCTTCAGGAAGAAGAGTTTGAGGGTGTACGCTTGCTCCAGCCAGGAGATCTCCAGCTCCGACTCGTTGGTGCCGCACTTGCCCTTCACCTCGGCGCCCCGCGGCAGCGGGATATCGGCTTGCTCCGTGATCAGCTGGAAGTGGGGAGCGGGGCTCAGGGGGGGTGGCCCCGGAGCACCTCCGGGAGCCCCCAGTCCCCCCTATAGCCCCGGCAGAATATCCTCGGAGGGGATAAAGGACT
>NW_015090786.1:7029527-7034378 GCF_001431845.1 Calidris pugnax | reverse complement strand
CCCCACTCACATCCACGTAGTTGCTGGCCCACACGTCGTAGGGGACGATGAACTTGGCGGCGAATTCCGCCATGAGACACGTCGTCCGGTTTTCCCGCACCACGAAAATGTCCTTTTCGGGGTTAGGGGAGAGCCCGGAGAGATTTTCAACTTCTTGCTCGGCAGCCAGGCGAGCCGCGGCGTCTGCGGGCAGAGAGGCGCTGAGCGGCGGCCCTTGGATTCTGGTCCCCAATTCTCAGCCTTTGCATCTCTTTGTATTAGTATTTCGCATTACTGTCATTAAAATCAAAAGACCTGACAATTTCTGCAGGGTCCTTTCACCAATTTAAGTGTTCTCCTCACACCCTCTCGATCCAGCTCTCTTAAGCTGAAAAATGTACATACGTTTTTCCCCTATTAAAATAAATTAAATTTCTCAAGCTCCAAATGAAAAAAATATTCTGCTGCTTCTGTATTGAAAAGGGTAAATATATCTATTTATGTATCTTTTTATATATGTATGTGTGTATATATATATATATGTATGTGAGGGTTGGAAGCAGTGTCTTAAAAAGAAAAAAAGATATTCTAGAATATGAGTTGAAGCATTCAAAAAAATAAAACCAATTCAATCACTCCCTACAAGCTTTTTAATCTATCCCAGACAGGACAGTGTCAGGACTAATGACAAAACCTTTCCCCTCTTTCTTTGTGGTAAAAGGGCCCTGACCCTCCTGCGTCTCGGCAATTCTTCTGCTCTACCAGGTCTCTTTCTCTATTCTAAAATATTTTAAAGTGTTCTGTACCTTGTTCATAATTAATAGGAATTTTACCTAATGAGAAATTAATGAACCAAAAAGGAGAAGGCTAATTACTGTAATTTAAGATTGGCAGTGAATCTCAGACCCCACAAAGGATCATGTTTTGCCATGGATGTGCCGAGGACACGCTGGTCCGCGGGGCTGGTGGGGACATGCCGCTGGGAGAAGTGGCAGAGCCCTGTGTGAAGCTTCATTGATAAATGACCTCTCAGGCATTTCTGACCATCCTCTCCAGGTGCTCTTTGCTATTTAACTTCCAGTGCAATTCAACAAAAAGAAGTATCATTGAATAACAAGCGCAACAACAAAAAAGAGAAAGCTTGACAAAGAGAGAAATCATGCTTTCCTAAGAAGGAAGAATTCCCCACATGTTTAAAGATTGCTGAACCAACTGGAGTCTCCTTGTGTCCTGGAAAAAAACAAAACAAAACAAACCCAACAACAACACAGGACAAAATCAACCCAAACCAAATTTACTGCCCAATACGAAAGAGCATATAATGAAAAAGGCAGGTGGTCCCCCTTTGGCAACACACCCTGAGTTTGGTTGTTCAAACTGTGAGCTCTCGGACTTGACAAGTTTGGTATCACAGGGACACGGCAGCTAAAACTGAGTCCAGACATGCATATTTTAAATACGCCCTTCTCGGCCTCCAAGGTCTGCCCAGCCAAAACCCGAGTGCAGAAAGTCTGGGTCCACAGCAGGAGGGAGGGGATGAAGATGTGCCAACAAAAAATGAGAGAAAACTATTACATTCTACCTTTTTCTCCCTGTAACCTACACAAAATATGGTACTACTTCGAGAGAAAAGAAAAAAAAACAATTATTTGTGCCTACGGATAAAACCTACTCCGTAGTACGCTGGCCTTGCCGTGAGTAATGCAGCCACGCAGAGCTCTGCCAGAGCCAGTGTACATAATAGCATGTATTTACTACATCAGTTAGAGCAATGTGAGTCACGAGCCTAAGTGCTAGGCTCCATAGTCAGAGCTGGTTTTTTTATTGTATTCTAAAATATTTCCCACACGCAAAATAATAAAGCCCCACATTTTTAATGCTAGGCTTGAAAATAACACCACCATTTTCTAACTCATTATTAAAAGATTCAGCTATTACAAATTTTATTTGCATCTTGCTACAATAATAGAGTTAACTAATTTGCCAAGATGGCTCTACAAGAAGGGGACTAGTCTTGAAGCCCTAATTCAGGTAAGCATGTTTACACTCCCTCATTCAACTTTTTGGAAAAGGCGGGGGGAAGTCAGGGAGGAGGAGCACCATGGGTTCCTCAGGATAAAGGCAGGCAAGATCTCCAGGAATTCTGCCCCATGGCAGTACTGCTGCTGACTACAGTGTAACTCTTTGATATGAACTGCATGTGCTAACATACATTTTCTTTTATCCACAATTAACATTAAAGAGGAGGAACAGCATTCCATGTGTTTGGCACACAAGGCACCTCACTGAAGTCCACGCTACACTTCCTTCACCCTTGCAATGAGCATTAATCAAACTGAAGTCAGTAACGTGTATGGCAACCGCTTCCTCCCGCTGCAGCCCCGAGCTTTCCTCAGTGTGCAGTGGCCCTAAAAAGCCCCTGGAGCTGCACTGAAGCACCTTCCGTGCTGCAGAGACACCTAAGGCTTGCAGGGCTCCCCAGGGACCAGGCAGTTCTGAGGCTTGCTGGCAACCTAGCTAGGCAAGCCCTTGCAGAAGCCACTGTACATGCACTGATAGCCCATGTTTTGACCAAACAACAGCTGGGCTGAATTTGTAAAGGCTTATGGGGGACCACAGAGGTAGGGAATGGGTTTGGAATGACCGCAGGGAGCACTGACAACTCACTGGAGGGAGGGAAAGGTGCTCTGATAAAGCAGGATCCAAATTCCCTCAGTACATTGCAAAACCCCCAAGGCCATGGCGGCAGCAGCATCTCGGGGATGCAGGATATGCCTTCACCCTGCATCTTACCTTCACTGAAGACAAAATCCGCGGTGATGTCGAAGGGCTGGACACGCACTTCCGACAGCAAGAGCTGCACAGACTTCTGGTGGTCGCTGGAGACGAGGGAGATGGTCTGCTGTGCCTGGCACTCGTAGGACTTCCCAGCTGGAGTGACCAGGGCAGACAGCCGGTGCGAGCTGGCCGTGTGCTTCCCGACTGGCCAAGGGGTAGAAACACCAGAGGTCAGGTCCCGTCTCTGGGGGACTGACGTGACTTTATTAACTAAGCTAATGAACTGAACACAAGGGTACGCAGGCGGTGTGCAATGCGGCGGCCGCACGCTCCACTGCTCTTAAAGCAGCATTTTCTCCTGGGGTGGGACCATGCTTTCAGCATGGCACCCCCACATCGCCAGGGCGGTCTCTGCACTGGGATTGCCTGCCCGCAAGCAGGAATGGATGCCTGCGGCGTGTGGTCCTGCTGCCACAAAGGGGAGAGCTGGCTCTGCCGCTGACAGCTACGCTCATGTCACAGGACCTGAAGTCCATAAAGTCAGAGGAATGGTTTCTATTGACGTGCATGCAGGTTTCAGCCTCAGACTGCACTCGTACTCCCTACAGCAATTCCTGCGGCAGCGCTTGGGCTCTGAATTCAGGTGTGAAAGAGCAACACAATTTGAGGACCTCACTACAAAACAAAACAGGCCGTAACAGTTTTCCTGAAAATACGGTATGACCATTTCACGCAAATATAGATTATAAGAAAATATTTTCCCATTGCATCATGCCCGTTTTAAAAATGAAGGCCGAATGCGGCTCAGCGAGATGGAATGAGGATGCCTTCCACCTCTCGCTCTTCCGCAGCCCTTTGTTCCCCACTAGCAGCACAGAAAGGTAATCAGCACTTTGCATTTGTGGAGGGTGATGAGGCATGGCCATCACTGTGTTTTGGGGACACACACAGTAGAAACACCAGTGGGGAAAAATAGCTCCACATCCAGTGTGTCTTATGCCACAAACTCTTAACGCACCATTCACTGGAGTTTGAAAATCTTGCAGAAGAACAACTTGCAAACAACAGCATTTCAATTTTCAATACAAGACAACTGATTTCTGGGCAGAAACAAGATAAAAAGAAAACAAAAACCTAAAGAAAGGAAACCCAGTGAGAAAACTGGAGGCTGTTGGGTGTGGAGGCTTGCAGGGGTATAGATACTGATGTCGATCTCATCCCTGTCTTGGGAAACCACTGATTTCCCACCCATTCAACCATCATTAGAACTGAGGAGATAATTAACCTTAAAAAACATCTTCTGCTGGAAAGGGGACAAATTTTTCCAGACCAGGGAGACCATTGCCCCACTGCCCACCCCCTTGGGCCCCGGGTCCCGCAGCAAACGGGCTCCCGCTCATGCCGCAACTGCGGTGATTAAAAACAAGAACCAAGAATAAGAAGCGGGGGAGGAAGAGGAATTAATAAATACAGGGTTTAAAACTGCCACCTGGTCCCGGCTTTGTCGGGAGGGTCTGGGATTTCTTTTTTCCCTATTAAACTGCATTTAGGCGAGCACCCGCGGGGCGTCTGTCCCCCTCCGTCCCCCCCACCGGCTCCACACTCTCCAACCCCCAGGGATGTGCTTTAAATCCCGTCCCCCCGGGGCGCTTACGGCTGACGGCGCCCTTGAAGTAGGTGCGCTCGGTGGTGTCGTAGGTGAACTGGATCCGGCTGAGCCTCCAGAACGCCTCCAGCCCCCGGGACGTGTTGTGTCCCTCCTGCCGAGACAGAGCCGGTCAGCACCCCCGCAATACCGCCCTGCACACCCACCCACCACCCCCCAGCTCCCGGGCGTGCGGGGGGAGCCCCGTACCTTCAGGAAGAAGAGTTTGAGGGTGTACGCTTGCTCCAGCCAGGAGATCTCCAGCTCCGACTCGTTGGTGCCGCACTTGCCCTTCACCTCGGCGCCCCGCGGCAGCGGGATATCGGCTTGCTCCGTGATCAGCTGGAAGTGGGGAGCGGGGCTCAGGGGGGGTGGCCCCGGAGCACCTCCGGGAGCCCCCAGTCCCCCCTATAGCCCCGGCAGAATATCCTCGGAGGGGATAAAGGACT
>NW_015090786.1:6837072-7029517 GCF_001431845.1 Calidris pugnax | reverse complement strand
CCCCACTCACATCCACGTAGTTGCTGGCCCACACGTCGTAGGGGACGATGAACTTGGCGGCGAATTCCGCCATGAGACACGTCGTCCGGTTTTCCCGCACCACGAAAATGTCCTTTTCGGGGTTAGGGGAGAGCCCGGAGAGATTTTCAACTTCTTGCTCGGCAGCCAGGCGAGCCGCGGCGTCTGCGGGCAGAGAGGCGCTGAGCGGCGGCCCTTCGCCAGCTCACCTTAACTCCCCACCTCCCCGAGCCCGCTGGAGCAAGCCCCCCTGTCGCGACGGGAGGTCCCTGTCGCGACAGAGCGGGCAGTGGAGATGGGGCAGCCGGTGGCGGTGAAGCAGGACCGGTGCTCTAGCGGCACCGGGTCCGTCTCAGCGCCAGCGGCTGCCCCATCGCGACAGGGCTCCGTGTCGCGACTCGCCGCCGCGGTACTCACGCAAGAGGAAGAGCAGCCCCGGGAGGCGCCCCCCGGCCATCCTCCCTGCTCGGCCCCTCCGCGGCTGCTGCTCCTCCAAAAGGGTCTGCTTCGGAGGAAAGAAAGAAAAAAAAAAAAAAAAAAGAAAAAAAAGAAGAAATATTAAAAAAAAAAAAAAGAAAATAAAAGAAATAAGAAAGAAGGGACCAAAAAAAGCCGAAACACCTCCTTTCTCGGGAGCTGCACAGGCTGCAAAAGCACTCTGCCGCGGAGTGGCGGGGAGGAGGGACGGGGAAGAGTGTGTGGGTGTGTGGGGAGGAGGAGGAGGAGGGGAGATGCCGGCGGAGCTGATGGAGGCGCCCACGCCGAGCGACGGGGCGTACGCGGAGGCAGGGCAGGCAGGAGGGATTCCCCCCCTCCTCCGGCGTGGGGGGCCCCGCCGACCCCCGCGGAGGGACTCTCGGGGATCCCCGCGGGGATGCCGACGGAGATCGGGGACCCCGGAGGAGGGAGCAGGGGGACCCCTGGCCCCGACGTGCCACCGGAGCGGGTCCGTACCGCACGGAGGGCAACCCGGGGTGAGCCCTACAGCGGCCCGGGGCGCAGGGGCTTCCCCCCGGGGTCCCGCCGCCCGGCGCCGCCGGAGAGGCAGCCGGACCGCTAAACCGGGCCAGCGGCGGGGATGGAGGAGGGGAGATCTAGTCCAGCGCCGGCTGCTCACGGAGCGTCAGTAATTTCGGTGAAGGCGAACAGCTGCTCCCTGTTTTAATTTAGAAAAAAACGTGCAGCTATTTTTGTGCGGCAAGGTCAGAAGCAAAGCCGGCACCCTTTTGTAAACGGCCGGCAACACACCCGAGCTCTTGAGGTTGTCCTGACATAGCACAACGCGCACGGTAACGCGGAGCGTACTACTATCGCCTATAGTAAGGCGACCGGTCCCGACAGCGCCGAGAAGGCGCATCAAAACAACCCAGGCCGTGCCTGCACGGAGCGTTATTAGGAGGGGGGTGTCGGGCGCACCCGGGGTTGCGTCTCGCAGCTGCGACCCGTGGGCACAGGGGTCTCCGGGACCAGACCCCGGCCGAGCCCGGCCGCCCGCCGCCGGCTACCGAGGCGGTGCTGGCGCCGCCGACACCGCGGCTTCGCCTTTCTGTTTTACCGGGCGACGCGATGTTAAAAGGTATATAATTAATTCCCCCCACATCTCTCATCGTGGGGTTTTTACGGTGCTTTAAGCGCTGCCACCCTCAACCCGCATGAAGAGCGCATCCGAATATTTACAATTTACACAGACCCAAGTCCCAGGAGCACAGCACAGGAGCCTACTACCAAGAATAAATTTTTCGTAAAAAGCCGAGGGGACAGCAGCTATTTGGCGTGTGTGGTGTTAGACGGGTTCACCAGCAATTCGCATTTCTAGTTCAGGAAAAGGAGTCTGGAGGAAACGGCCCAGGGTTTTGCGAAGCAAGGTATTACAAGGTGAGTTTTGATTGTGGGAAGCTGCCCTTTCCCTGCCAGGGCACGCCTGCAGAGAGGGGCGTTCTTGCTGGGAAATAGCTCTTTAAAAATAAAAGCTGAAGGAACATACTGTTTTTTGTATCTATTCTGTTGAAATTCCTTTCCTGCTTGCTGTACATATTAAATATTATATTCTGGCCATTTCCTCTCTCTCCTGTTTCATGATAAAGAGTCATTCCTGTCCCCCAAAATAGAGCCAGACCTGTGTCAGTCATGATACAGGATTAACCTACAGATAATAGTTTCAGGGGACTATATACAGGAAAAAATATAAAATCTTCTATATGAAGCTGTATTTCTGTGGTGACTTTAATGCCTGGCTTCCTCGGGTCTTCCACTGATGACCTCAGTGTTTAACTAGTCTCTATTTCCTCCTCTAGCCCCCTATTTAATTTCTTATTTTTTCAGAGGTTTCTAGGTAGCTTCTAAGCCTCCAAATAAATCCTGAGCAGCTTCCCTGCATCCAGCCCGTGTAAAAGGATACCACAGGGAGCAGCTGGGGGGTTAGAGACACGGACGAGCCTGACCCCACAGCCCCCCAAACACCAAACCCGGCTCTCCCGGCACCCACCAGCTGCAGAGCACAACAAAAAAAGCCTTCAGGTTCAGTGACAATCCCCACTCACAGCCTGCAGAGCCATGTTTATCCCTCTCACCATGGCACAAAACGGAAAGGCTTAAGCTTTACTACTACCAAGAAAGACCCAAAACATCGACAAAGCAGAAAAGTCTCACCTGAGAGGGCCAGTGCAGCAGTAGCTAACCTGAAATGCTGTGACCAGGGCCAATTTATGGTCACAGATTGGAGCACCTGGAACCAGCCCTGCAACCTGCCCTTACCCTCAGCTGTGGAAACTGGAGGCAGTGTGGACACTTCAGAGCCTATCTCTGAAGGCTGAATCCCCCTCGCTACCCCCCAACCACCAGAAACTCTTACCAGCCTCCTCGCAGGGAGCCCGCAGCGTGGTGACAGCGGTGCTGCAGCGCTGGAACTGCTGCAGGTGCATCCCTTGGAGCGAGGTTTTTCCAGCCAAGCGGCTCTGGGATGTGTCTGCCACTGGCAGCGGTTTCACAGGCAGCCTGTGTGCAACAGCATGTGGAGTCTGCAAGGAAATCAGCCCCCGAGGGGTATTTTGGGTCTCTGGAAATGCAGTGTGACTGCACTTGTGTGGGGTGGGGGTTAAACAGACCCCCAGGTGGAAACAATCAAGTTAATGACCAACCCTCAAAATACTAGAAGTGAAAGAATAGCAGGCTGCCTTGTGAGGCTAGGGTGTCATGACCCTGCCCATCACAGCTGCACTGAGTTAATCTGACGAGCTTCAGAGAGGGAGAATCTGCCACTTCCCTCAATAATATTTCAGTGAAGTAGAATCCATCACCCCACTGGAGAATGACATTTTAAACTGCTTTAACTCAGTATCAATGTTCAAATTGATTAGCCTGTTTCATCTCAATGGAAATTCTCACCTCATTACATTAGCGGCCAAACTTCAAATATTTTTCAAATCAAATACTACTTAAACAGTATTTCAAAATACTTAGCTGACAAAATTCATCACTTAATTTCAAATTACTGTCTGTGTTTTATGCTAAATTGTCAATGGATGAAATGCGCAACAGTTCTGGGAGCTGAGGCTACCCAGCTTTGCGGTTTCACAGAAGTACATTTTCTCTTTGACTTGATAAATGTCTCACTCCTGGCTGAGCAGCGAGCAGAGACTCAAAAGCAGGCCGTAGATAGCATTTTCTAGCCTTCCAAAACCAGCTTATTCCCTGATGCACAGGATACTTGCCAGGGAATTAAGACAGGCAGGTTTGATCTTCCTCAGAGAGGGAAGTGAACTGAACCCAGATCCTCCATTTCCAGTTAATTCTTTACCAGGCAGGGCTGGTTTCCAGCCAGGCTGTGAGTGAGCCTAAGAAAACTAGTAATGTTCAATGCTTCACCACCTGGTTCCCTGTGTATCTGGTCTGTCATTTGTTTCTCCTACTGGCTAGAAACCACTGCGGTAGGCAAGTGTAAAATTCCAGCTCACAGCATTGTCTCCACCAGCTGTGTTTTAAAAGACATTTTTAATTTAAAATAAAAATCAAAATCACTGCCTTGTTTTGAGATGCTGGATCTTTTCTGGCACTCGAGCCAAATTTAGCAGGGAGAGCTGCTCCCAGTACACAACTTGTCTTGTAAAACATTATGGATCATAAGGAACAGGAAGTATCTCTGCAGGTTAAGTGGCATCAGAATGGGAATTCTGAATAGGCATCACATGTTTGTTAAAATCCTACCTTAAACACCTAAAAGACTTCACTGACCTCTATCTCAGTTGCATTCTCAAGGTAGTGCTGCTACACTGTACTGGGGTTGCTGCATCTCAAGGTAGTGCTGCTACACTGTACTCGGGTAGTGCTGCGAGGACCAATGCTGCACAATTCTTCTATCACTTAAAAGAAATAAGACTCCTTTGAATAAATAAGCTGTGATAGAAATATATTTACACTATGAACATTTTTACAGGAAATACAACTTACTAAAAATTTGTCAGTAATAATACCACCACCCTACAATTCACTACAGTCAAAACTAAAGGTTTTGAATTTTTAAGATTTTTATTAGAGAAGTTGAAAGTTTCATCTCAGGACTGACAATAACATAATTATCTCTTTTCATTTATCTTGTTTATAGGAATATGTAGAATTTGTTTGTACAAGCATATACAATAAAGTAATTGGTGCTTAGTACATTGAAATCAGGAATCTGATTTGTTCTAAACTACCAGTTTTCCATGCAGTCATCTTTGAATTGGCAGCATGGACAAATTCCAAGCAGAATGCTTACATGCATTGTTTCGCAATATAACTACAGCAAGCGCTGGAAACATGCAAATTAACACATTAGCAAATTGTTTTTATATCTAATGGACATAAAAAGGTTATTCCTGATATGAAATTCTGAAAATCTGCATAAATACTTTTGTGTAAAATTAAATTAGTTATGTACTTTTCTTTTACTACAAGTATCAAGAATGCCCACGTAATTAATATACACACATATATATAGAGACCTCGTTATGCTAAAAGTCTTTGTAATTAATCAAACAATATTCTGTGCCATACATTTATTCAGTATTTACCAGCTAGTAGAATGACTGTGGTCATATAGTAGGCATTACAGTCTTAATAGCTTTTGTATCACATGCAAACATACTCTTAGCATTTCTGCTTACTAATTTTATCACGTGGCAACATGTATGTCATTTTCTACAATGTTGTGATTCTGAAGTGTATAAATACTTTTTACATTTTCACAGTTACAAACTTTTTGCCAAAAGCCATTTAAACAATCTTTAAGTTACAATGAACGGTAGTATCTGGGATCTGCAGCAACAGGATGAAAATGCAATTTCTATACAAGCAATGTAGGATGTAAACTTTTCTTAAAGTGCCTAATACATAATTCCTTAGAGCACTGATCAGTTTTGGCACAAATACACTGTATTTCCCTCATGCCAACCATTGCAGTAACTTTTACAGGATACCGGTTTCTTTCGGACATAAGAGTTGATATGGCACTTGTGAATGGCATCACTGGACTGCAGAAATAATCCTGTCAAGTTACTGTTACAGTTGATGAACTTGGCCGATGACTTTGTACATATTGTACGTTTGAATATACACAGTTAACTTTCAACTAACTACTGCCTGCTGCCTGAAAAATACTTTGAAATGTAATTTAAAATTACCCAAACAACTCCTTACTATACTGATTATTACGCTGACTTAGCAGAAGATCCAGTTCAGTGGGCTTCATGGCATCAGGTGCTGAGCATCTGAACGAGTTGTTGCTTGTCGGGATCTGGCAGCATGAGGGTTCTACACAACATAGAATCATAGAATGGTTTGGGTTGAAAGGGACCTTAAAGATCACCTAGTTCCAACCCCCCTGCCCTGTGCAGGGACACCTCCCACTAGACCAGGTTGCCCAAAGCCCCATCCAGCCTGGCCTTGAACACCTCCGGGGATGGGGCATCCACTGCGTGGATGGATAAGAACACATATCACACATAAGAACACAAATGGAAAATAGCACGACTTCATTACAGTTTTGTTGCCATTTGAGATGATGTTAAAAATATCTGTTGTGTTTCAAGGTTCTGATTGTGTAATTCTGAGGCAGGCAAGCTGCCTGTTGAGTTACAGAAAGAAATACAGGACTGGGTTTAAAAACTGTCTTCATCATCTGATTAGTGGTTTTCTGAACAAAGGAAATTCAGTGCCCAGTGTTAAAAAAGAAATAATGCAAACCTTAAGACTTGGTGGTCCATAGCTACACTTTATACATTAAAAACAAAAAAACCAACAGCCGCCCCCCCACCAAAAAAAAACCCCCCCCCCCCCCCCCCAACTTTTAAACCTCAGCAACATTATTGTGAATTTTGCTCTCATTTTAAGGATCCTGTGTTCTCCAAATTCAATTTGTTTGTTGAGGCTTTAGACCACTGTTGCTGGCCTGCGATCCATCTCTGCTTCCAGCTTCACCATCTGCTGCATCTCCTTTGCCTGCAATCCAAAACAACCGCATGAAGCACTGCATTAGACCTTTTGTTCAAAATGAAACACGTTTTATATGATAGTGTCTGAGTGAAATACAGGCAAAACACAGTGAAATACATGTAATAAAATTATGTTTACACACCCACCCCCCCACCTCCCTCCCAGTGCCATTCTGTTTTCAAAATCAGATGTAGTTCTAGTTCTAATGTCTACAAATTCCTGGGAAGTATTTTTGATCCTATTCCAAGACTCATGGCTGGACTCGTTGAAGGCATGTATGGTAAAATGCAGAAGCTCTGATTTTGGGTTGGAAAACTAGGCAGATGACAATTTGACTGTTCCGCCTGATACAGCATGTCTTTGGGAATGTATGTTTCACTGCTGTTGTGCAAGTACTGCAATGTGTTACTTCTTTAAATGTTTAGAGATCTAGATCTATGATCTAGACTAATTTCTTTCATAATGACAATGAATGTCAAAAATCCATCAGTGTAACATCTGCCTTGCAGTAGGCAAGATTTTTATAAGTAACAGTTTTTTAAGTAATTATTTTTTTTAAATAATCACCATCCGTCCTGGAGATCCTTATGATGACAGACATGCTGTTTTTCACCTCAGGATCAGACTACTCCTATATGCTCCACAGGATTACACACACTGAGCCCACCTGAAACTGTATCCAAATGCACTGTGCAGAACACAGCAACGAACGTATGCCAGATCTCGCTAAAAACTCTGCATGCCTCAGGCTTTGCAAGCAGTGTTAAAGCCTGGGAATCCCCTGCTTAAAGAGCTTTTTTAATTCCCTTCCTCCTCTCCCTCCCTCTCTTTCTCTCTCTCTCTCAGACACACACACACACACATGTACTCCTCCTGTGGCTCAGTTACAGATTAGAAATTGCACAATGGTCTGAAACTCTGCAGTTTAATGGCACTGGGAGTCACCATCTCTTCATTTTCTCTGAGGGCTCTCAGTCTGGGAAGTTATTTAAATCCATAACCCAAAGGACTCTGAATAGTTGACCCAAAGGGCAAGCTAACCCATCTATCTTTACAACCAAGCTCCAGAGGATTAGGACAGGTTTAGGACGAGGCAAACAAAGCTATTATTTTATTTGGTGTATCTGCTTTCTGTACCACCATACAGTGAAGAAGGGTTACTGGACTTGATTTACATCAACTGTGCTCTTCAAAAATTAGTAAATGTTGCTTAGAAAGGGAAATTTGCTATATAAGCTCCTACTTAAGGAGTCACGTATTCCGGATGCGCAAACACATATTTGCATATGTGAAAATGGGCAGATGTAGCTCTAAACTAATGAGAGATGCACAGCTATTCATTTTGCAAGGTAAATGTGGGTTTGTGCAGATGTGATATATGTGCCTTCTTGAAAAATCTAGCCCTGTACTTTCATAATCATCATCATCTTGGGGAAAAAAGTAATTATGATAATAGCAAAGCAACTTTCATAAATATGATTAAAAATTAATCAATGCTCTCCATTTAAATGAGTTAAAAGCTTGAAAGTAATGAAGAAATAATTTTAACATGAAAATATGGAAACATAATAAATAAATCAATATGTACAACCTCTTCTGAAATGTTGGCTGGATTTTGCCTGTGTGTGAAATGAAATTCCAGACAAAAAAAGCCTCCCTGTGTTTGCTTCCTAGTGACTCACACATTTCACGTTTTAAGCTTGCGACTTAACTACTGGCACATAGCAGTATATAAATACTCTGCATGCCAATACATGACGTACTGAATTATTTTACTGATAACTTTGTTTCAAAGAACACACTAGCATAGACCAGGATGCCCAGTTTTACTAGTCTGAGGCTGGTTCATACACTGCATTCTGACGAGAACACACAGGCACGACACTTGAAGATGAGCCTTCTGGAAAGCAGTGTTGAAGGTACAGTGAATTCATGAAGTGAGTGGCAGCTAATGGCCTCTGCTTTCAAGATGCTTGCTACCTAGTGAGGTCTAAGACAGTCTAAGAATTACACATAGTAAAAGAATATATTTTTTTCCCTATCTTAATGAATGCTTTTTTCCCCTCATTATATGTCTATAAATAAATGTTATTGGAGTGGGTGCTGTCAGACTCAGTGGTGCAAGGTACAAGTATGCTATCAATTCAAGAAAATTATTTGGATCAGGAAATACTATACAACTGGATGTTCAAACATAATGTAATTTCCCCTGGTAAGACAAGGGTCAACAGAGACACCTTGTGAGTAACAATTATTTAGGAAGCCATAGCAGCACAGTCACATGGTAAATGTAATTGCCATACCTTGTGATGTGTTGGATTTTGAAGTGAATTTTAAAGTGCTGGAAGCCTCTCTTCTTTAGACACTAAAAAGCTATTTCTAGCAATCTGTTCTGTATTTTGCTATTCTAAGTGTGGAATTACTTTTTTTTATTACCATATGCGGATACTCTTCGCCTATCAGCATTAACAGTTAATCATATGTATGTTAACACTAAAATAATTTTCTTAGATTGCATTAGGTTTGTGTGGCAAAGTTTTGCTTGCAGAGGGGCTGCAGAGGTGGCTTCTGTAAGAAGCTGCTAGAAGCTTCCCCTACATTGATAGAGCCAATGCCAGGTGGCTCCAAGAGGGACCCACCACTGCCCAAGGCTCAGCATATCCATAACAGTGGTAGCACCTCTGTGATGACGTATTTAAGAAAGGGGAAAAACTGCTGTGAAAACAGCAGTCTGGAGAAGAATGAGATGTGAGAGCAACAACTCTGCAGACACCAAGGCCAGTGAAGAAGGAGAAGGAGGAGATGCTGCAGGCAATGGAGCAGAGATGCCCCTGCAGCCAATGGAAGACCCATGCCAGAGCAGGGAGATGCCCGAAGGAGGCTGTGAACCCATGGGAAGCCCCTGCTGGAGCAGGCTCCTGGCAGGACCTGTGGCCCCATGGAGAGAGGAGCCCATGCTGAAGCAGGTTTGCTGGCAGGACTGGTGGACCCACACTGGAGCAGTCTGTTCCTGTACGACTGCACCTCGTGGAAGGGACCCACACTGGATGGAGTTCATGAAGAACTGCACCTGAGGGAAGGACTCACACTGGAGAAGTTCATGGAGGACTGTATCCCATGAGAGGGACTCCATGCTGGAGCAGGGAAAGAGTGTGAGGAGTCCTTGGGAGTGAAGTTGAGCCCAGCAAGAAAGGAGGGTGGGGGGAAGGTGTTTTAAGATTTGGTTTTATTTCTCATTATCCTCCTCTGATTTGATTGGTAATAAATTAAACAATTTTTTCCCCAAGTCGAGTCTGTTTTGCCCGTGATGGTAACTGGTGAAAAATCTCTCCCTGTCCTTATCTTGATCCACAAGCCTTTTGTTACATTTTCTTTCCCCAGTCGGGCTGAGGAGGGGAAGTGATTGAGCAGCTTTGGTGGGCATCTGGTGTCCAGCCAGGGCGAACCCACCACACAGATCAACAGACACTTCTCACAGACAGTTTAGAACTCTAAGCTATCCTTCAGTAACGACAGGTAATGTACAAGTTAATCTCTAAATATTTTCTCTGCACATCACTACTCATATACATCTGAATTTGGGATGCTAAAGCACAAAATACTGTTAATATTGTGTCAGGCTCTAATATCTGTGTGCAAACAAGATTAACATTGTGTTCACTATGTCAATGGTACTTCCAATGGTTGCATTTACAAGGAGGACTCCAATGATAATGATTTAATTTAGAAGGAAAGCACACTGAAATAATAGTTTGCTTATTATACGTCCATCCTACCTTGTGTTTGAGACACTGCATGACAGGATTTCAAAAGCTGTTTGTACAAAAATAATAATGTCAAAATTGAGTACAACAAGAAGCAAATTAAATGAATGAAAACTGAAGTGAGATTGAAAAATTAATGCAAGAAAAACATACATAAAACAAAACAAATTTAAATTCATAACAGTTTGTATTGAAGGCTGTTTCCACCCATAATTCTACTTTTCTACACTGTATATTTGTATGAAAAATTTCTTCCCTTGTTTGACCAGGACAAAAGAAGTCACGCTTTGAAATTCTCATAAAACAAATACCACCTTTATCTTCATCCAACTAGCTTTTGTACATCAATGTGTATAACAACAAAACCAGACCCAGCTGGGGGTTTGCTGTGGTGCACTTTTGGGACTAAGAGGAAGTGGTTGAAACAGCAAGTATTAAAATATATTCTCTGATGGATCAAATTAGGGTGAGTTTAAAAGCTGTTAAGGACTACTCCTGTGGTGGAGGCCACCACTTGCCCACACAACAGTGATAACCAGCATGTGAATGATTTTACTCCACTTAATCACTGATGATTTAAGCTGGCTTCATCTCTGCACTGAAATGGAGTATAAGCAAGCTCATGTAGGCTATTACCATCTCTCAGCAGTGGAAGCTGTAACCCTAGGTGAGGAAAGTATCTAATTGCTGAAAGAGGTGACTCCTTTAACGACTCACACTTACTTCCCAGCAACCTCCCTCCCTTATACATAACGTGTTTATTGCATTGTAGTTAAAAGCACAACTATAATAATTCCCTCTTGTCCTTATGTTTTCAAAAATTGCATCCAAAGCTCTGTGAAGCCAGTGGAAAGAAACCACTGAAAACATCTCACTCCAGATCAAGCCCACCATTTTTTGTCAACTATCACAGTTCTCTCATACTCTCTACAGTGATACTACAGATCCACTGTAGTCCAATGGCCTTCCCTGGCTGCCTGCCTCCCCTGCCTTTTGATTATGTGCAGATACTGCTCAGGAGCAGACTGACAGACAGATCCATTCACGCTAGATGTTAGAGATGGCATCTATAAAAACCCTGTGCAGGAACAGACGAGAAATTTTGGTTGCTGTCCAGAAGGGAGGTGGAGCAATCAGAAGACAGAGCCATGGTGGCTGGAGCTCAATGGTAGCAGCTGCCTATGATCCTACATGCTGTCACCCCTCCTAGAAGTTAACTACGCTGTAGCTTTTGGGGCTGTAGGACTCTCTCCTGACAATGGAAATACTTGCTTTGCATGTACTCTTCTCTTCCGTTCCACTCTGCAAAATGGCTTTAGTTCAGACTATAATGTCTGCCAGAGAGTTCCAGTTCTGCACATTTAGTAACAAAGAAGTACATAACTCCTCAAAGTAACGGGGGTATTAAATGCACCCCTTCTCTCTCACCTCACTGAATTGCTGGGTATATTCCCCTTGCAGTTTACATTTGTGAAGTGCACTACTGCAAGTCCATGCAATTATTACAACTCTGCGGGCTCAACCAAGGGAACTGCTCAGAATATAGCGCTGCTTCTACCAGAAATAAGATTAGAATTTTCCTTTCCTTGCCAAGTAGTTTTTCAATTAAAAAAAAAAAAAGAGCTTATAAACTAGCAGAAAATAATAAGGTATTTTAATTAGGAAAGGGTGTACTAGTACAGATAAAACTCCCCATGCTACTATACATCTCTAGAATTCAGTCCAAACTAACTGTCTCTTAGAATTCAGAGATGCTCTGTGCACGTTTCATCTCCATTTTCCAGTCAGCTAGAAATGAAAGTTTCCAAAATGAAGGAAACAAATTTGCTTGAGGTACTTTTGGGGAGTAACTAAAATGGATATGATGGGCCTTTTATGACTGTCATATCTAGCTAACGAGTATCAACATGGCTGAACAGCTGAAAAGACAGACTCTGGCTAAGCAGTCTAGCTTTCACATGATAATCTGAAACAAATAATGATAAAGAACCAGATTTAAGTCACTTCACCTCTTCGTTTTAACTCCACAAGTAGGTGAGTGACCACAAACAAGGTAACTTTCCCAAGTTCAGTAATAACTTACATTTAGAAGCATTCTACTCAGCCTGATTCTGGTTACTGTTTTCGCTAGCTTGCTTTTCTTTTAAACCTTTAAAATAAGATACCTGTTCATTCTGCTTCTCCAAGACTTCTAAATGCTCAAGTTGAACTTTTTTCAACTGATCCATTTCTTTTGACTGCTTCATTGCCAGCTGTAAGCAAGAGAAGATAATGGGCAAGAGGGAAATGGTGGGGAGGGGGAAATGTAACACATTATTAACAAGTAAAATAAAAACTTCCTTGAAACATATACGTACATACATACACTATGTTGCTCCACTTGGTGGCACAAAACATCACAGGAGGCCTATTGTATCACCCAATCTTAAGAAGAGCTATTAATATAATATTTATATCACACATATATAATATATAATATATAATATATATTTTGCATAAAAGTAGCAAATAAAAAACAATGAATAATAATTGTGTTAATTTAAAATAGCATCCTCTCATATAGATGCTGCATCTTTTACACTACAAGTATGTGGAACAAAGCAAGGACAAACATCTGTTTGTTTACTAGAGCTGGATTCGCAACACAGAGAAATGAAAATGAATATCCAGAAATAGTGCCCAGTGACTTTGTCAAGGTTATAGTTACCCTTTTTCTCTCTTCCAAGAACTTTTTTGTGTTGCTGCTGTTCAGTTCTCTGACTCGCCTGAAAAAAATGCAAATGTTGTCCATGAAGACTCATTGGAAAAAAAGAAACCCAAAAGCTACAATCGAGAGAATCACAAACTTAAAAGATATGTTTTGGTTTCTGATTATCTTTACCATATGGGACTAATGGAAAATTGTACACTTCTCTGCCTATGCACCTGTACACTTAAAGGTTTCCAAGTACATTGACAGTATGATTGAACACTTGGAAAAAAAAGACCAGGACCGTTGTGAATCAAGTTTGCTTTTTTGCTCAGTCAAGAGTGGTGGACAGAACTTAAAAAAAAAAAAAAAAGAAGTTTAATTCATTTGTGCATTCCTGACTGCACTCTGCTCTCAATTTGTTTTGGTATATAAAACATGCTACATCTTTCAACAGTGGTAATAAAAATATCATCTGATCATCACAAGTTGCAGCTTACCAATGCTGTAAGGTTCTTAAAGCCGTTATTTAAGCAAACAGATAAGTATACAAATAATATTTACATAAAGTACCTAACTGCAAAGTGTTTCTTCCTAAGATTTCCATCAAGAAATATACCAAAAGTAGTTCAAAGAGCTGAATCAGACTAATAGCAGAGCCTGAAAACCAGAACTGAATTCAGACTGCTTTCAAATCCAGGAACAGATTTATCTCAGAGTCATTAGTGGATGTCTTGCATTAACTAAGCATACAGTTACCAAGGGCTTCAACAACTCATCTTCCTGATAAACTTGGAGTCTGTAATACTCAAGGGACTTAGTTCAGTGGGAACAAGTTGAAGCCTTTTGACCAAAATAGCATAGTGCCAAGGAGGGAATATAAAAGAGGAAAGAATGAGATGGCAGATGGCAAGCCAAAAGTGAAGGGGAAACCCTGAAGGCTTATGTGACATCATCATGTAGACTCTGCTTTTATCTATTTGGAAATTTTTAGGATAAAACTTAAAATAGCTGTAATGTAGATTAATTCTCCAAAAGATCTCAGTAGCTGGTACTGACAAGTGTCTGTCTAGTCTCTCCAGTCAATTAAGGCTGTCATCCCCAAGCATGCTGTGAGTAACCCCCTTTTGCAATTGCAGCAGTGCCCTTGGTTTGCTAAGCATGGGTGCTGGCCAGGTCGCCAATGCCAGCGCATAAGAGAGCTGCAGTTCAGTTCAGGAGTGGAGAAGCAACATGTGTGCTGCTGTGGAGTACTCCTGCTTCTTCACTCTTATCTTCCATCACCCTCTCTGCTGATTATCATCACTTTTAGCGCTCCTTCCTACTGTTTCACCTCTCCTCCGTGTTATCAGTAGATGAGGGGGAAAGCCTTTCACTGGCACCAGCTTCTTGTGTTTCTAGTGATGCTGCCTCTCCAATTGTTCTAACTCCAGCTAGAATCGAACCTCAGGCTCCCTTTTCAGTATAGCCCTAATTTAATTTAAAAAGCAACAGAAAAAAGGTTTAATGCACTTTAAGGGTTAGTCCCAGCTGGCAATAAAGAACCATGAAGCTGTTCACTTACTCCCTGGCCAGTGGTGGGATGAGGGGACAGTTGGAAGGAAAAAGGCAAAACCAATGGGTTCAGATAAAAGCAGTTTAACAGAACAGCAAAGGGCAAAACAACAGTCATACTGATAAAGGAATACACAAAACATGATTAGGAACCTGGAAAAGCCCCAGACTGCTCCTGAGCAGTGATTCCTGCCCCCACACCAGCTCCCCAAGGTATACGGGGAGCATATATGATGTCACATGCTACTGAATACCCCTTTGGCTAGTTTGGGTAAGCATCCCATCCCAGCTCCTTGTGAAAATAAAACCTATCCCTGCTGGAACCAGGCAATCACATTTATTAAAGGGATAAATATGAGAAAAGCAGTATTTTTCCTAAAATGGTCATCTAAAACATATTCAGCACAATCATTAGACATTGTTTCCATACATAAAAGCATGGCCTTAATAAAATTAACCCGTGAGTTCACCTGTCAGCCTTTGACAGCATTCTTCCCTTCTCAAGAAGGGAGATCTAATACTTACCTCTCTCTCTCTGCTTTATTTTTGATAGATTTGTCTTGGCTTATGGCTTTGCTGTTCTCCATAGATATTTTAGCCTGGTTGGCACGCATTTCCTTGCTTTCCCTAGGCAAAACCAAAGAAAGTCATTAATGCCTAAGACACAATTGTTGAAGTTGGTTTCCTGATACTACTCTACACTGTGGTTAATTTTGTTCTTGAAGCACTAAGAAAGAGGAAACAACAAACCACATGAAAATTGCCTTCCTTTGGGTAGACTTTATACGACTTGAACAAGCATTCAGAAATCTCTATTTGTTCCAGAGAATATAATCTGAAAGATCAGTTTAAAATACTTTTACACTTCGAATGTTATAAAAGGGTATAAAATACTCATTTCTTCCTAGTATGTAAGAGTTATTCAAGTACGAGCTACTATTAGCCATTTAGGAAATGCAATTTGTCTTTTAAAACTGCGTAAAAAATTTACAAATCCTGCACTCTGCACATGACTGCAGTATGAATAGTAGTAATATTTGATGAATCGACAGACTTTCAAGGCTTCTAATTTAGGCCTGAAGAGAGCCCTGTGGTTTAGACCATGGTCAGCCTTGCGCTTGGTTTCTTCTTGTGGCCCCGCGAACCTTGTAGCACTTTGTGTGAAATAAGATAGCTTTAAGAGGAGGGTTATTCCAGGGATAATGTCCGAGTGGTGTGGTTTGACTCGGGAAGTGGAAAAACTCTTCAGTGTTTCAGCCAGTATAGTAGAAAAACAGAAAATAAGTAAATAAATATTTTGTTGTTTTAAAAAGAAAAAGAGATTGTGATTCTTTGTTGGGAGCAACAGCACAGATGCTGACTTTCAGAAATGGCTTATGAATTGTGAGTAAGGAGAAGGCTTTTTGTCACTCTGGGCAAGCCAGCTGAGCTCCAAAAAGGCCATCCCCGAAGGCTACCTCCAGCTTTCTGTCTGCTTAGCATTCCAGCACTTGCAGCTCCTGATATCAAGTGCTTATTTAAACTGGAATTATATATGGAAATTAGGCAGTGAGTAACGGATTGTAAAGACCCCAGTAGTGCATAAACATCTAAAAGTTACCCGTTGCAAGCCAAGGCAGTGTCTTAGGATTGTGTCCAGAAGAAGAGACTAAGTGGAGTCCTAAACAATTATTGTACTTATTAACCCAAAATTCTAAGTATTTTGTATGCACAGAAAGAGGAGGGGTACGGCACATAACAGAGTGCTTATTTTAATGAAATGTCCCTGAATCTTTTTTAGCTGTCTTTCATCTCTAAAGGACATGACTCATTAAGTACCACAAGGCAACTTTGTTCCATGACTTACTTTTTCCTCAGTTTAAATTTTTTATTTGAGAAATGCAGTGCCTTTTTTTCCTCCAAGAGTTCAGAGGGTGAAACATTTCCTGAATGCAGATTTAAAAGCAGTGATATCACAGCAAAAATTAGATTAGGTTCAAAAAAATATGTTGAAATGTGTCATATTTTGTTCCAACAGTCCTTTCTCCAAATAAAAGCTTTTACTTTCTACACTGAATTTGAAATAATTTTCCAGCACACTATCTTAAGAGCAGTATTGAAATAATTTATTTTTATTACCTGTGGCAGTAATAATTCTAAAATCCTATGATTTCATATCAAGGATATGACAAAAGTTAAGTGTAGGTGTTCAAATTGATTTAGCCTATTTGCATCAGATATGATCTTACAGTGAAAGAAGTTAAGAGGATTAGAGGACTACTGTGCATCACCGATGACTTCAAAATGAGGCTTTGGCCATGGATATGGCCAACACATGTATACGCAACTGTTTCTCTATTGTGCAAACTATAATCTAGCTATGAGTTGCACTGCTGTTGGGTTTTTCTGTGTGTGTTGGGTTTTCACTGCTTGCAAGAAATAAAAAGGATTATTAACAGAAGAAATGAAAACACTTTTCTTCCTTTTAAAAAAAAAAAATCACAAAGAAACAATTGTAGGGACCACTCCTTGTTTCTAAAATAGCACTTCTCAAAGACAGGACCAAAGTTCTAACATGACTACGCTTCTCAGCTTCCTGGCGTGGGGTTTTACATGACTCTCAAGTTCAGCCCATGCTGGCCTGGCTGGCAGCGCTGTGCCACTAGGGGAGAACTCCCTCCCGCTCATGGGTGATGCCTGCAGACAGAGTTAACTGGAAGAAATCGGTACGGCAGAATGGTAAAGAAAAAAAAAACAAACAAAAACCGGATTCTGAAAATGTGGCCCATGAACTGCAAGATTTAACTGCTGATTTCCTACTGTGTCATACTGACTGGCACCTCTGAAATTTATACAAATGTGTTTTAAAGGTATACTTAGCTTTAAGCATGTAAATCTATCCTTGGAATTTATAAATATATTTAGATGGCATTAAAGTGCATTAACATGTTATTTCATGTCACCAGTATTGTCTGAATGACTAGAAATCTCTTCTTCTATTAAAAAAACTACACATACAATTTTTCTTTCTGACTCATGTCATTTTATCTGGAGCACACAGTGCTTGCGGCCAACAGCTTCACGTCCCCAGTTTCTGCAATGCTGCAAGCTCCAAGTCCCTCAAGCTAACCCAGTCTAGGGTGGCAGAGGGCACAGCACCCCTGGAGTTCAATAAGCTTCCGATTTTCAGTAGTATCTGCTGCCTTCTGCTTTGTTTTTAAATGAGCTCAAACTGCAATTGCTTTTTGTATAGCACATGGAGAAAAAGTATTTACCCTACAGCAGATAACTGCATCACTTTAGATTACTGATCTTTCCTACTACCCCTGTGTCCTCTGTTCTGATAGCAAACTCATTACCGCAGCTCACAGAGAGCAAAGCAGCAAGAACAGCATGCTGAGAGCCTGGTCCACCTCCCACGCTGCTCTCAGATAGACCCTTTTTTTTTTCCCTATGGTTACTCAAGTTCTCTCTTGGCTATTACATACACCTATACAGATAAATGCATACGTGTTCCTATACACAATGTATTCTATAAAAATGTGTACAAATCATTAAGTATAAAGTCTCTCTGTGGCATTGTTATTCACATTTCAATATCTCACATTTCAAATTCTTCTGAAATATTAATAGATACACAGTCTTAAATTTGTTTTAAACAGGAAAGTCCCCAGTCTGCACATTTGGGAGTCACACACAAATTCCCAAATAAGCAGAAAGACACTAATTGCAATTAATAAAGCAGAAAGAAATTTGAAAGTTGTTATTCCTAGCACAGCTGAGAAATAGTTCTCAGTATTTGTCAGGATGTAGATTTTGTGGTCTGGTTCTTAGTAGCTCTGAAAATAAAACAATACATGGACTGAGCACAACTGATTTCTAATAAGGAACAAGATCCATTAATAAAAGTGTAAGAATCATTTACAAGAAACGATCTAGGGCTGTTTAAACAGTGTAGAGATACAGAAACTCCAAACCCAAAGACAAAAACAATAAGAAAAAAGCATAAAAAAAACCCCCACCCAAACCAAACCTTGTCCTAGTGTAGATATAGTAGTTTCCTATAACAACAATTGGGAGAAGTCGTGGAGAACAGGAGAGGTGCCTGAGGACTGGAGGAAGGCCAACATCACTCCAGTCTTCAAAAAGGGCAAGAAGGAGGACCCTGGGAACTACAGACCAGTTAGTCTCACCTCTGTCCCTGGGAAGGTGATGGAGAGACTCATTCTAGATGTCATCTCCAAACAAGTTGAAGAGTGGGGGGTTATTGGAAGTGGGCAACACGGGTTTACCAAGGGTAAATCATGTATGACCAATCTGATAGCCTTCTATGATGCCATAACCGGTTGGTTGGATGAGGGGAGGGCAGCAGATGTCATCTACCTTGACTTCAGCAAGGCTTTTGACACTGTCTCCCATAACATCCTCATTGGGAAACTGAGGCAGTATGGGCTGGATGAGGGGACAGTGAGGTGGATTGAGAACTGGCTGTGCGACAGGACCCAAAGGGTAATTATTAATGGAGCAGGTTCAAGTTGGAAGCCTGTAACCAGTGGAGTCCCCCAGGGGTCAATACTTGGACCCGTGCTGTTTAATATATTCATCAGTGACCTGGACGAGGGGACAGAGTGTATCCTCAGCAAGTTTGCTGATGATACCAAACTGGGAGGAGTGGCTGACACCCCGGAGGGCTGTGCTGCCATCCAGCGAGACTTGGACAGGCTGGAGGGCTGGGCAAAGAAGAACCTCATGAGGTTCAACAGGGAAAAGTGTAGGGTCCTGCACCTGGGGAAGAAAAATGTCAGGTACCAGTATAGGTTAGGGGTGGACCCGCTAGAGGCAACTACTGAAGAGAAAGATCTAGGGGTCCTGGTGGACAGTAAAATGACAATGAGTAAACAGTGTGCTCTTGCGGCCAGGAAGGCCAATGGTATCTTGGGTTGTATAGGGAAGAGTGTAGCCAGCAGGTCAAGGGAAGTCATTCTCCCCCTCTACTCTGCACTGGTGAGGCCACAACTGGAGTACTGTGTCCAGTTCTGGGCTCCCCAGTTCAAGAGGGACAGGGAACTACTAGAAAGAGTCCAGCGTAGGGCTACAAAGATGATTCAAGGATTGGAGCATCTCCCTTATGAGGAGAGACTGAGAGAGCTGGGACTCTTTAGTCTGGAGAAGAGAAGGCTGAGGGGAGACCTTATCAACGCCTACAAGTATCTCAAGGGAGGGTTGAAGGAGGAGGGAGCCAGACTCTTTTCAGTGGTTCCCACCGAGAGGACGAGGGGCAACGGGCACAAGTTGGAACATAAGAGGTTCCACTCAAATATGAGGAGAAACTTCTTCACGGTGAGGGTGACGGAACCCTGGAACAGGCTGCCCAGGGAGGTTGTGGAGTCCCCTTCTTTGGAGATTTTCAAAACCCGCCTGGATGCAGTCCTGAGTAACATGCTCTAGCTCTAGGCAATCCTGCTTCAGCAGGGGAGTTGGACTAGATGATCTCTATGGTCCCTTCCAACTCTAGAAATTCAGTGAAATTCAGTGAAAACAGCCTTTAGCAAAGTTACGAGAATAACAAACATGTACAGAAGAGAAAACAAAAACTTACTTTCAAAAAGATGAGGGGAAAAAGGTTTTATTCCACAAACAGGCTATACATTAGTAAATGATCTTCTAAGCACTGTGATGAATTTCAAATAGTACAGAAAACAGGACTCTTGAAAACAAAGTGATGGGATTTCTCTGGGCTGTTGGTGCAGTACCAAGGACCGCACCTTCCTCTGACCAGTTATCTTTTGAATGATGCATTTGTATTATAATTTAACAATTTTTGGACTTCATTTTTGAATGGTTATTTTTTGCAGGACAGCTTGAATACATGGGTTAGCACAGAGATTAACATAAAGATGAGCTCACAGCGTTTTGCTGGGACAATTCTCTGTTGGATGGAAAGCTTGCAGGACCCAGCATGTGTTCTCTCTGATGCAAAGATAAGCTGTTTTTTCACTCAGGAATTTAAAAAAATAATTTAAATTCCTTCTTCAAATGTGATTTATTTATTACTTTTTCCCCCATGCTATTTATGTAAAAGATGTCGAAGACAATAACATATGAATATATAGGTATGTATGTACATACACATTATGTATTCATATGCTTTTAGGCTGCTTTGCATAATAGATCATAGCCTAAAAAATATTGCTCTATTTACTGCCATTTTTAACACTGTGGATATGATGTGTATTTAATGTTATTTAATTTCAAATGGGCAGAATGGTTAATTACGAAACCAACACGACAGCAGTGTCATGCAGTATCTTCTGTATTCCCAGTGATTACAACAGAATATCGTAGGAAGATAATACGTCAGTCTAATGTAGCTTATCCGCTACCCGTTGTTTTTATGATCTTACTTTTCATGGATCTCTCTTATAATTGCCAATGCTATGAACACATGCATCCAAAATCACTAGCAACTCCAAAAAGTATTTCTGTATTTGATACTTCTCAGTTTCCGGCTGCTGAATTGAAATTTCTGGGTAAAGTCTAAGCATCCACAGTTGATGCAAACTACCTGCTCCTGCCTTTAATGAAGTTCAGATAATCTAAATCAGTTAAGAAGCTCATTTCTGCATCTATCTCGACCTTGTATAATCACTTCTTTTACTTCTACCATGCACACAGCCCAGTATCTTTGACAGCATCACAGGAGTTTTCAACACAAGAAACTAAAACATTATACAAAGCAGACATAAACCAACTCTTACTTTTAGGTACCACTGCCCTGCTCACCTGTCATGTGAAAACTTTAGCTGCTGCGTTTGTTGTTCATGAGCATTAATCAGCAGTTTCTTCAGTAGTTCACACTGTTGGTTCAAGTGTAAATCACGGATCTCTTGCTCTTCAGCACTGTGCGTATTGATCATCTCGGACCACTCCTTAGTGTGCTGTGCCACAATCTCTTTGACCTGTAAAGAAATAACAGCAGCTTTTCTAGAGGTTTTCAGCTAGGCTAGGAGATCAACTAATACTGCTGATGAAGATGTAGTAAAGACAATTATAAAAGAGATTATAAAGAATGCAGCTAAATTGTGAAAAATGAAGTTACACAAATGAAGTTGCTTCACAGAGTAAGAAAGCCACTGAGGACATTACAGTGCATTACAAAAACAGATGTAAAACAACCCCTACTATTAAGACTCTATTATCTAAAGTGCCTTGAATAAATTGGCTGTGTTTATGCTCTTGACTGTATTACTGTTATTTTAAAACCCTCTTTAAGACTGAGTTCATAATAAAACAGTTTCACATTTTGGTTGCCAAGAAAAAAATAATATTTAAACTATTGAAATTAACAATGGAAAAAACAAAGCGAGCAGGATTTCTCTGAGGGCTTAAATACACTCTTTGATTTTGTGGAGACAGTTTTACAAACTTAGTCAGTTTACAGAGAAATCCTGTATTTAATACAACCTGGATCTGAAGATGGGCTACATATCTTTGTTTTATATTCATTAAGTCAGCAGGGAATCTGACAAGTATTCTTCTTCTGCTTATCTCCCAAGTCTCACAAGAATAATGAGATTAAAGTTTTGGAAAGTTCCCAAGAGACAATATGAAGAAGTCTAAATCACCAGAGTTGTTATTATAAGAATATATTGCACTCAATGATTTAGAAAAGAAGCTAAGAGAAAGATATATTTTATTATCCTTTAATAATTATCTTTGGGTGTTTTGCCAAGCTATCCTACTTTTCCATAAATGGTATACAAAATATGCCTCAAAATAAACCTATTTTCAGGTAGTCATTTCAACTGCTACTATGGTAACTAATAGCATCTGGGTCATCTTCTGTGGAAGCTAAACCTTACTGTTCAAATCAAAAATTGCTACCATGTTGCTCAGAAAGTGAGAGACCAATGCCAGTATTTTAGGTGCAGGCCCACATGATGCAGAACAGACTCTTCTGCACACACCAGTGGTAGTGAAAGAAGAGGGGACCTTCACAGCCTCAGTCTCTATTCTGCCCTGGAGAGGCTCCTCTGAAAGCCCTACTACACAAAGCTCATGTTGGGTAATAAAGCTGGACTCCTAATGGAAAAACAAACAAACAAACAAACGAGTAATTTTTTAACAGACCAGGGTGACTACCACTACCTGGAAAGCCAGACTTGCATTTAACTATAGTTAAATAATGGTCCCATATCGAAATAGACGGGATTGGAGACAGAAGCAATTGATAGAGAGCTACCTGGAGTTTTCTGCAGCTGTCAAAAAAACCAAAAGCATTTTGAGGAAGGAGATTGGTATGACTGATACAGCCCTAACTCATCAGGGTATTTAAGAGTAAGCGTACCTCCAGTAAAATGAGACATATTTATTTTTGTGCATGGCTAAGTATGCTACTAAGCCAGAGCCTGTTAACTATAAGCTGATAAATACTCTGGAAGGATGTGGAGCAGTTAGTGGGAGCGATATCTTTAATAAGATGTTCAGAAGGCAGTTCCGCTTTCAGAGCCAGAAAAACACGAGAATTCAGTTTTAAAATGGGTCAAAGTAAATGCTTGGATGCTGGTAAGGAAAAGACACTTTTCAGACAGAGGTTTAGAAATGTCAAGGGGCGCACACTCTGGCTCACCTCTGGCACCCACATAAGGCACTTATGTTAGGACTAAGTTTGGTCCAAGCTCCTTGTATTGCCAATGTGAAGAGGTGAGCAGTTTCCAAACAGGATTTATCACACCTAAACCCTGCCTGGAGATGCATCTTCTACCTACAGGGTCACAAGCAACTAGACACTTCAGTTAGGTTGCATGAATCTCCTCTCAGTAGTGACCTCACTTGGCTTATCAACCCCCAGGGAGACCTAGAGTGGACTTAACAGGAGTTAAAAGCCAGTCATGGCTGAAGTTCTTGGGAAAACCAATCCCATATTTATTTATTTATTTGCAATGCAGTTTCCAGATGGAGTCAGCTCCATCCATAATTTGGAGAAAAAAGGTACAGGTAGATCCAAAGTCCTGAGTAACTGGGTATAATTGGAGCCTCAGCAGAAGACAGATCACATACTCAGAACTTCTATGGTCACAATGTCAGAAAGTATTAATATTTAAAAATAGACAAGTGCTATTATGTGACCCTGGAAGCAGGCAGAGCCAGCAGCATATCACACCTGTGTACCACACATCTTGGCAGAGGAGACAACACATGGTTCCTTACATAGATTTGTGATTCAAATTGCCTTCCTGCAGAGAACGCTGACTGGGCTCTGCCCCCTTTAAACATCAGTTGAACCTTAGTGGGAGCCGTGACAGAGCTGGCCAAGTATTCTCTTCTGCCACTTGCTGCTCTGTGACTCTTCCATACAGTCTGCCACTTAGGACTGGGCTTCAGACTAATTTAAAGTATTAGAAAGCGCAGGGGATATTACCGTATAAGATCTGATTTTTGCTTTTATTTAAAGCCTTCTTACACTGTAGAGAAAATGCAAAATAATCTTTGCATTAAAAAAAAGAATCTGACAATAAAACAGTGGAACAAATAAGTGTATAAATAGCAGAAGCCACGGTGAAAGCAAATATTTTGTGACTTAACTACAAAGAGCATTTACAAAGCCAAACAAATGCAGAGAGACAAAGACTCAAGGGGCCATTGCACATGAATAATATGATCACTGTTTTAAAGTTGTTAGCGCTGTACGCTACAGAGGAACACGAAGGCAGGAATCCTGCATCTCAGGTCCACTGACACTAAAGAATCATAGAATATCTCGAGTTGAAAGGGACCCATAAGGATCACTGATGCCAGTTCCCAAAGAAGAAACCCACAAGGAGACTTAAGCAGGACAGGATGTAATCTGAGAAGATAGGAAGCAAGAATCCTAAAAAATCTGCCTGGACAGATGTGCTAGTTATTTCAAAATCAGCATGCAGCCTGAGAAGCAGGTACAGCTCCTCATAAAAGAAGTTTTTCTCTAGGGTTGGGAGAGAAAGTGAAGATTTCTTTTTTAAAAATATCCTACAAGCTAGAAGTCTCATTTCAGGTAGAGCAAGATATAACCTGATGAGAAGGATGTAAGGGATTTGTCAGACACCAGTTACAGGACTTGAAATACACAATTTGACTCTGATTCAAATGACCTTAGAACTCAAGACCATTAAATCATCTGAAATCCAATTTTGCTGCAGATCTGTGATACACTTCAAAGGTCAAATGCAGTAAATTCAATGTATGCCTCTGCTTTATACCAATTTATTAGCATCTTTGCACTGGTTTGTGCTCATATCCTACTTTCCACTATTAAGGTAGTGCTGCTTATCCAAAAGGATAAGAAAAAATACCATTAGCTAACTTCTCTCTTTCCAGTTCTACACACTGTGTTTGCAATCCTGTCCTTTCATCTGTTCCTACACTGGGCCTAAGAGACTAATTAAAATCTTGATAAGGAGCTTTCTTTTGCTCAACATATATGCAAGACGTTTGTTTAGTCACTAAGTTCAAGCAGGCAGAATCTTTGAAGTAATCTTTCCTTTTTTTCTTTTCATCCTCTGCCTGCTTGATATTGGGACCTACTTTTCTAATGCAGGGCAGTCATTTGCATCTGCTAGGTTAATTTTGTGTGAAGTACACCTTGGGACATTCAGATCTAATTTCAATATTTTATGTCAAACTTGGGCTGGATGTTTCCTCATGACAGGAAGACTTTTGTAAATGAAAGGTCTCTTTGGTGCTAGAAGTACATGCACATTGTGACACACAGCAGAACTGGAGGACATAAGCTGTAATTAAAGCTGAATTATGGTACAACCTGATAAAAAGTAGTGGGCCAAATGCTGTGAAATCTGGAACAACTGCTAATTAGTCAAACTCCCACTATATCAGTGTAATGCATTCAGCACCTCAGAATTTAATCTAATTTAATTGCACCTACCTTCATTTAGGAGAAAAGTAAATTTCCCTACAGTCTTGAGCACTGTTTTCCAACCTGTTGCTTGCAAACCTTTGAATCCAGGAATCATTCAAGGACCCATACACAACAATTGAAACAAAAGAAGTTTGTGAGAATACTAAAATCTGGACATTTTGATGGAACCACAGTGAGAAAGGTATCGAAAAATCACTGACCTAGAGAAAACCACAGGGGCAGATGACTTGCAGAGGAGTTCTTCAGGAATTATCCAACACATAGAGCCTTGGCATTTCAAAGGAGCTTACATTTAAGTCCCCTTTGAAAATGTCATCCTAAAACCTGACATGGGAGTGGACGAAAAATCAATCTTTCTTCCAGGTATGGATTAAATTGAAGGCAACCAGTTTGAAAGCAGGATGTTAAAAGGAAGAGAGCTCAGAAATTGCATACATTTGTGGAAAGAGAAAACATGAGACACGTTTATTGGAAGATTAATGAGTACTTGGATTTCCCTTGTGTACAAATCACACTTCTTAACTCCAGACTGTGAATGACACAGGTGAGAAGCAGAGATCACACCAAAGAATTTTCTACGTAATATAACTTCAAATGAGTTTTGGAGTGTATGTCTGGATGATAGGGAGCTAGTGCTCCTCAGAGAGTTTATATCAGTAAGAAATGAAAGAATTATCTTTTTTTTTTTAAGTTGTCAACAAATTTGCTTTTAAGGAAACCATTCTGGGATTTTCATAGGAGAAGTAGATAGGTAGATAAGACAGTAGTACACTAGGTTTTATTCCTGGGGCTTTTCCTACATCTTTGGCAGAGCAGGTAGCAACAAGACAGAAACCTTGTTTAGAAAACCAAGATCTTATCCTCATGAAATAATATCACCAAAGAATAAAAATAGCAGAAGAAAAGATGGAAATTATTTTTTTCTAGTCTCAAAGATGTGGCTGCTTTTTTTTGTATTTTCTACACTTGTCTGATTTTTTTTTCACAGGTTTCCACTTTTATGGTAATTCTCCTGTACTGTGGTCAGTCTCCTGTATGCTTATCCCTCCAGACTATTTTGTACGTGGATGCGTCTTCTAGCATACCTGCCACCTTCTACTTTGGATACCTTTCAGAAACCTGAAAGCACATCAACAGGTGGCAGATAAATCTTTCAGAGGAAACAAAGTTGGTGAGCATAGTGATATAGAAGTATAGAGGAAGCAACTCTAAGCAGCTCAGTGTGAGCCATGAAACACAGCTGGATACCAGCTTTTTCAAATTAACTGAGGTTGAGTCTCAGAGCACTTTTATTCTCCAGCACCTTGAAGAAAACAATGCAAGTAAGTAATGGAGGAAAAAAATATTAGAAAAATGATGGCACTTTGTTCAAGAGCAACTTGGACTCCTCCTTCCCTAAGAGACAGACTAGCAAGTGTTGTCCATGGTGACAATAAGGGAAAATGAAAAATAAACTTCTTTATGTATATATTTTCAGAAAGTAATTAGCATCCAAATTTCTTACACAATATATTCATCTCTTTGTTTAGCTAGAACTGACACAAATGACCACTTCAGTTTCACGAGGCATGAATAGGGCACTTTCTTAAATAATTTTTAAAAGGGCAGGAAATTGATGTTGCTTTTTAAAATTTTTTTAAGAAACACTTTTAGACACTCAATTACTCCCATTCTTTTCAACATGTTATTATTGCTGAAAATCATTCATATGCTTCCAAGAAAATTAACTACCACTTGGGTCTCCAAATCTGTCTTTCAGATGTTGCATATGTTAAAACTGGCTGTTTGCTTACCTTAGATTTGTGATCTGATGTTAGTGTTTGAATTTTAATTTCCGTTTCTTTCTTCAATTCAAGACAGTTACTTCCTCTAAAAAAAGGAAAATTACAAATGTGTGCCACAAGTTAAACATCTTCCCATTCAGTCAGCTTTTACTAATTAAAATGTTAATCAAAGTTGAAGTGCTGCAGCGTATTGGAATGAAATTATTTCTTCTGGCAATTTATTCACAACTTACAAAATATTGTTGGATTAATGATCATTCAATTCAAACACCACACAATTAATTCTAGATTGGGCCAGCAATTATTCTGTTGCTGATGATATGTCGAGTGCCTCCATTTATGATACTTGGTTCGTTTTCCAGGCTTAAAATACCTTGCCCAGAGAAACCAGTTTCTGCCTGAAAACTTACAGACTTATTCACTGCCTTGCCATGATTTTATCCTGTGTTTGCAAAGTAATTTTTCCTAGTATTTTTTTAGTTTGAGACAGGGAGAAAGAAGTAATTTGACTGACTACCTCACAGGGCAATTACTTGGGCTGTGCACTGGGTGGGACAGATGTACAGAAAAACTATTCCATTGCAGCTACAATAGAAATTTCAATTACTGTCTCACCAAAGTCACTATATTTTTGAGGGCTGACAAGCTCCAACTTTACCAATCTTCTTGTTCTCTTTTTTTTTTTTTTGCAGTGAAGGTTTTTACAACAGAATACAAATTCACACATTGGAAGTCTCTGGTTTTTTGTTGGAATACTACAATATTGAGAGGAGTCTATTTTAATGTAACTGTGATATTTCAGTGTTGGATCATCCACTGATGTAAAATGCTGTAACTCCAGTGAGTGGATGTAGCCACATTCATTTTAGCATCTGAAGCTGGCCCTAATAAGAATGGTTATTGCTTGACAGCACTAACATTAATCCATGTTTGCTCTAGAAAAGGAGATTTGTGAAACTCTTAACAAGTTTAAATCCTATTTTAATATCAAAGTACTGCTAAACTTCTGGAAATTAGCAGAAAATTTTATCATCAAACAGGCCCAGAAAAGCCCTTACTGAAAACAGTAGTGTAATGTGCCTTGTGTTCCCAAGGGCCACCAGAAGGACCAGTCATTTATTTTCTAGCCATAGCAAGGGAATTTTTGTAAAGATTTCTAGCACTCATTTGACACTCTGGAAGTAATATAGAGACAGGTTCTGACCACTGTTACCTCCACCTGAAAAAAAAGACAGCTGGAAAGAAACGGTCTTTGATTATACATGTGGGTAGCTGCGATCAGAGTCCGGCTGTAATTCATATGATATACACTATGAAAGAGACTGCTTCTTAGGTGAATCAAACATAGAATCCCAAATTAGTCTAATTGGTTCAAACACTGAACTTCTCAGAATCTCAGACATCAAAACTACCAGCTGATCCCTTCTCTGGAAATGCAGCTTTCACTGTAGCTCAAGGCAATTTCCAGTCAGGCTGGACATAATGAGAAATCTCCCCAGCTGCAGTGGCATAGTCCATGGTTAAGCCATTGAGCCACAGTTGGGAACAAATACCCAGGGACAGCCCGACCCAGTGTCACTTGTCCATGCTTATGCATACACATACACTTGAATTTGTGGACAGTTCTGATAAATCAGAAGGATCTTTATGTGCCCTTAACTCCATTTCAGAGTGGGAACATGAGCATACGTATCCCCATAAGCCTCTCTGAGATTTGTAAGCATTTGAAATGTACAACAGAAATAGCACTGGGAGTGAAATCCTATCCATCTGTCAGTGAATTAGCATGTGATTTAAAAATTCTGCTTTGCAGAACAATATGCAGTTGACATTTGTCACACCATGTGGCAGAAATGGACCACGAAAAACTGCACAACAAAATCAGAAAATAAAGTCTTCTACAAACCTATCAAAAAGCCTTTTTTTAGGAAGTATCTGACAATTTCAATATGAATGCCTTGAAAACACATTTTATACGTTCTTTTACAACTTTTATTACTTGTAAAAGTTCCAAAATTATAGCCAGGGAAATGGAGCATGTCCTGTACCCACTGAACCCAGGACCCCTTATTCATCAGATCATTTCAGTTCAATAAAGTCTTCAAGTCTCAACCAATGTGTTCACTTTTAAGCATGTCCTTAAATATACTTCACAGTGGGGGTGAAGACAAGTGTGTGCATAAATACCTTGCTGAACAGGCCTTCAGGGCTGCATACACAATGACCCTGAAGGGAAGCCCTTAAATCACTTCGATACAGAATTAAAAAGTGTTTTAACAGAAATTCTGTGCTGATACTGGATTTGCCTGTTAATTAGATACCAATAATTATTCTTGTAACACTGAAGAGCCATCAGATGACTGAGAGCTCTGGAGTCCATAAAAACTATGGAGTCCAGGCAAGGAATAGTGTTTGGCTGTGTGCTGGATCTGCTTGTGGAGTAGTCATTTCCAACTTTTTACATTTTAACTTTTTATGATAATTTAAACCTATCACAAAGGCTTTGGCATCCATGGGCTAAGTGTTATAAAATTAAGAAAAGACACTGCAAGTAGCCAGTGAAGTGATCTCAATCTGGGAATCAAATTATCAACTACTTTTATACTTGTCCCACTTGGGATTTCTCTGGAAAGCACTATTACCCAGTGCTTTCCACTATGTACTGCACAGACACAGCCATTACCATCTTTAACTTTCTGACAGCCCTTCATTTCCTGTTTTGCCTAGACAGACAGAGGCACAGGCTTTTTCTCAGGCCAACAGGAATATTGATCCATGACTCCTCTGATAACGAGATTCTTCAATACCAGAGCATAGGGAGGCCTTTCTCCCCTCAGAATAATTATGGTGCAATGTCCAGGGCTTAACTCCCTGCCACTGTAGTAAATACCCTCACTGTAATTATAAATCCAGCTATATTAATAACCTTCTGCTGTGTTATAGTCAATGGAAAAATGAATCAAAGCCACATTAAATTCATTAGTCCTGTAATTGTTCCCTCTCTGTTTGGAGTAGTAGTAATTTTTTGGAAGAAACTACATGGATTAGAAGTATTTGTGTGCTTACAGTTCCCCCTTCTTGAACAGAATAATCCAACATGAGCTTTTTAAAGCGTTTGTGAGCTTTAAGTATTGTAGTGAGAATTTTCCTTACCTTGTTTACTTCTGACAGCTCTATTTCTGTTCCATTGCAAGTTTATAACATGCACACTCAAAAAACACTGCCATTCCAAATAATTTATAAAACAAAAAGTATTTGTATAAGAATCCAATGCCAAAGAGGCATCTATGCTCAGTATTCAGTGAGCTGGTTGCCAGTTGTTGCCAAATGAAAACAATATGAAATTTAGGGTAACTATTAGCATAGCTGGATATAGAAATAAAAAAAAAAGTAATTGCTGCTTTAGGTCATAGTATTACAGTATAAACCATCGTCTCAATGAAATGCCGACAAGTGGGTTAGAGGTAGAGAGCAGAAACTGCTGCCAGATTAACACAGTAGCAGCAAAACAACAGCAGGTCTTGCTACATAATTCCAAATGGGACTGTAAGAGGGACATTTCATTAGTCACCAGTATCTTCTAGTAACTTTAAGGGGAGATTTTAAGAGATTCACACAAATAACATCCCAGGTCATCAGCTAATGCAAACCGAAACAGATTCACTCATGTCAAAGGAGTAATACTGATTTATCCCATTTGACGATGTGAATGGTTGTTCTGTTAAAAAGAAACTTCAACTTGACAGCACAGGAAAACTCTAAAACATTCAGGATTTAGAAGCCAGCTTTTTCCCCAAAATCAAATCATTGCTGCTTTTTGTTCATTAGAGCTATTGAGGACCTTAGTCTGCTCTCACTGCACACAACAGTGACATTCCCTGGGGAATGCAGTGAGACCAGATCAACTGCAGAAATAAAAATTTGAGGCAGCTCCTACACTTTTACTTTTAAAACCCTGATAGTAGAAGACTGGAGAAAGACAAAGTGAGTACAACATTTATGGCCTGTTGCTAGAGCCTTCAAGCAGCTCACGCTCAGTTTGACATAGGATGCTGGTTCAAGCTGCAATTCATTAATGTGAATAACCTTTTTATGAATGTTTTATTCCAGACCACAAAAGCATGAAATCTATTTTAAGTCTAAAAAAAATATTTTAAAATCATATCTTACCCCTTCTTCTTGATTGCCTTCTCTAACATTTTCTCGTATGATCCCTTTTCTTTATCATATTGTGCCACTATTTTGTCAATTTGTGTGCAGTGCAACTTCTGCATAGCGCTGTGCTCCTGGAAAACAGTAGGACCTTAAAATTAGGTTGCTGGATTTTTAATGTTTAGTTTTCTTACAGTGTAAAAATATCAGTGTACAAATGGATAATTTTGATAATGGAATTTAATCTGGTTTAGCTATCTAGTATTAAAGGTTCCAGATACTCCACCATAAGCACTAAAACATTTCTTCTTTGTTTGAAAAATGAAAATCTGTAGCAGACCTTAAAAATATAGTATACCTTAAACCAAAAGAATGATGGGGAAAACTTCCTTTTTTTTTGAATAAATATCCATTTAAGTGCAATGTAAGAAATCCAATTTACAAGCTCAGATCGTATCATTCAAAGTTTCTGAATGCAGAAGACAACAAAACTCATCCTAGTCCCCCTTTCCTCTACCTATCTCATACCGAATCCAGAGTTAGCCCCCTTGGCGACTGCAAATCAAATAGCTCAAAGTCCAAACATTAGCTAAAAGTCATATCATTAACAACTGACATTATGAAGATCTGGCTGCAACCCTTAATGACAGCAACAACCTTATCAGTAAGAAACTGCACCTTGTTACAGAGCATCTCCCCTTACAAGCAATAGGAAGTTGTGTAGTAAGACTTTCAACTACACATGCAGACTGGAAATAACCACTGCCCCCTTTCCTCCCCCCCAAATAATCCAGCACATACTGGTAAATTGGATATATGAGGCTACTGTGGAGCATTAGACATCAATGCTAACCTGCTGTCACTACTATAGTTATGTGGCTTACACTGGTGAAGTGGCAGTTATCTATGGAAGGGGAGGAAAAATCTATGATGAAAAGATGAATCACTAATGCATGTTACACAGTTGGGTCTATCATACAGTTCCTTTCCATTACAAGACTGTACCAGAAACAACACACTTTACTTAGTGCTTACATGTAGACTTCATTATTGAACTTGACTTCATATTCATGTTTATCAGACATGATGCAAATATATAACTACCAAGGAGAGCACTAACTGTTGAATTTACATTACAATAGGAAAAACAGTTGTTCATTAATTTACATTATTTTATTAATATCCAATTGCTCCACATTTTATCTAACCATAAAAAAAATATGGCCTTTTCCAGGACTTTATCTCTCTTTTGTTTTATAGCTCACTTTGCATTTATTCTACCCTCACTACTCTACTGCTCTTTGTTACTATTTTCTATACACTTGTGTTTGCCTTATCACTGTTTCTTACTCTAAAAATATTAATTAAAAACTTCTACATTCATTATTACAGAAACATTAACACAAATATTGCAATGCTTTTAAAAATCTAGCCCTGGGCTGTACCTGAGCACTCCAACATCTGTCAGACACTTCCCTGGGGAATGAGTACAGCTTCCAAATTCTCTATTTAGAGTGGGGAACTGAATTTTCCGTTCTACAGAGGATTTACAGTGAAACAAATAGACTTCATCAACATCAAAACATGCCAGCTTCACCAGGGAGTATTTACACTGACCAACCAGGTAAAAAAAAATATGGACAGTGAGGAGAATGACATTAGCTTGACAGCACCAGCCAGGCACAGGTCAAGTGACTGAGAGTACCTCTCAAACTACCCGCGCTCCCCTAGATGAACAGAACAAAACAATTCTTGTTATAAAAGACTAAGTGCAAACATTGCAAAGTACAAGATACTGGCCCACTCAGGTGACACTCCATAACCTGGGAGGGCACATCACGTAGAGCTAGAATCCCTGCTTTTCCCTCAGGACAGCCAAGATTCAAGCCTTTTCTCTCTATCACAAACCCACGGTAATCTTTTGCACTCCCCTCTACTGCTATGTATTGTTCATGCACAACTCTATCTTGTATCTGAAACAGATAAATTGTAGACCATATTCCCGTCATTACCTTCCCTGGTCCTCCTCCCCATCCAGTTCAAGGAACATACATTTGTTTATGCACAATATAAACAGAGCTGGAGGAGTAAGATGGGCTACTAATAACCTCCACATGTAAGACCCAAAGAGTACTAGCAGTCAACTCCCTACCAGAGTTCCTTGAATTATATTGCCTTCAACCCCTAGAACACTATTTAAAATGAACTAGCTGGTCTGAGTTTGATTTTCTGTCTACGCTCAAAAGAAAATTCATCACAGCTAGATGCTGCATCCTAAACTTCTGTCAAGGTTCTGAGAAATATGAGTGACTCCGTAGCATCTGAAAACACTCTCTATATTTTGTTTTCAGATGCAACAAAATTTCAGCTGGTAATGTGTTCTAGATTTATTCAGAATATGTTTGCAGATAAAAGTCTTCTCAGTTAAGTCTCTCATGATTTCCCTAAGTCTACTGAATTTGCAGCTTGAATTCACATGTTTTTTACATGAATATATTCACAAATTACATTAATGATTATATTACAAACTGAAGCCACAGTTCAGCCAAGGTTCTGAGAGGTCACCTAATTGATATAAAAAAACCTCAAATCACAGCAAGACTATCCATCAGAAAAAAAGTAAAGAATCACATATAGTTTCATTGCAGGGGAGGGGGATCACAATTCAGTCTACTGAAGAGAAAAGGAAATAAGTTACTGTTATTCCTGCCTGGTATCTCCCTAAAGCAACACAAATTATCCTGTGTACAACTGAAAACTGAAGTCTGGAGGATTCTCAGTACAGAATACAAAACTGAGGAAATAAAAGAAACTATTATCTCCAAATGAACAATCCATTTTGCAGAATCTAGAATTCTATAGACATACTGTTTGCTTTTGCATTGTGAGATGGAGATTTTTTTTTAAATGTTCTTTTTTTACTAGGCTTTACTTCAAAGTAAAATAAATGCACAGGAAATGAATTCTGGGATTTATATTTTTGGGTGGCAATTATGCAATTCTGGTTACTGTCTATGGTTGTATGAAACTCCTTAAGGGGGCACTTGTGACTATGACTGTCTTGCCTGAAACCGCTAGAACTGTATACCACAATCATCTGTTGTGCTGTTGACTGGTAGAGAATATATCAAGATAATCCCTCACTATGCTTCCTCTTCTGTCTAACCCAAGAAGCACAAAAACTACATGACATCCCTGCAAAATATTAAAATTCAGTAGTGGCCCACTGTTAGCCACTGCTAACAGAGGAAATCAGTGACTGAGGCCCTCAGATATGCGCATCTCCTTGCCTTCATACCCCATCTTCCTGTGATGCCGCCCCAGACCATCTGAAAAGCTACACTGCGTTCTCATGGTGACCTGTCTCATTCCAGATTCAAAAAGCCCTGTTAGGTGAAACTAGTCCACAATGCAAGTAAATGGACTGAGGTTTGGGTCATGTTCTTTCCTCAAAAGAGCAATCATCTGTTCTTTCACAATTCCAACAGTAGCGCAATGCTACCTCAGTCATACTCATGCAGACACACCTTTTCAGAGACTAAACCAGCCCGGCAAATATTCACTCTCCCCCCTTCAACGCTCTCTTTCTTCATAGCCAGGCCACAAACTAAGCAGAGGGTTGGGTCTGAAAGCTACAGGCAACAGCTCTGTTGCAGAACTGAATGGGCTCTTCTGAAGTGGAGGAACTATACTTGCACACTGACACTGAAACTAAACTTGCTGTGAAATATTAACCCTTTCCAGTATTCACTACAGTTTGTCCTGCCTTTAATTTCTGTGTTCTCTTACAATCCTTTAAGATTTCTTCCAAAGCGTTGTCCTGCCTTTGCACAGCTTTATAATATGTACCTCTGACATGATTCTCAATACTGAGTAAAAACTCAGCTCTTAACTATTCATAGACTTTGTGAAACCCAAAATTCGGCAATTTTTTGCAAGCCACTAATCTGACATTAGGGAATGGGCAAATTTAATTTTATCAGTCACAGACTGGCTGCCTAGTAATGGTAATACTAAGAACAGTGGATTTCCTGCCAATCTAATGGTCTATTTAGACTAGATGTCTTATTTTTCCTATACAAAAGTGAAAAAAGGAACAGTGAAGATTGTACCTCCACCGGCTCAAACATCCTTCTCCTAAAAAAACAGATTAATAACAACACTATTATAAAGTAAAGTCACAGTATGTGATGTGTCTGTGTGTGTACTGGGTATTACAGTTGTAAAGAGCTATGCCACGTGGGAAAAACAAATTAGTGATAATATGCAGAGAGATGTTAGGAGAATCTTATTGTGCCACTGGAGTCAAAATGGCTGAAAACCTGAAAGTAAACAAAAAGAAAGACAGCATCCAAAAAATACTATGAGAAAACTGAGACTGAAATGTTTTCATATAGAATAACCAACCTCCGCCAGCCAGCATTACAGTACAGCTGCTAATACTTCTCTTCATTAAGTGGATGCTGTCAGTAAAAGCGACTCTTACTGCTGTCATCCTCCTTCGCTAGCTCTGCCCAGGGCTACCAGATTAGCTCCTACACTGCTCAGATCAGACCGCCTTCCTCTCAACCTTTTCTCTCTTCCACACTTGCATGCATTCATTTTCCATGACCCTTTTTCCAAGGCCAAGTTTAGATTGAAAAGTACTGGACTTTTCTTTCCTTAAACAACATGAACAATTCCCTTCTGTTTACTTATTCCACCAGGTCTCTGAGTGTCTATGGTTAAATGAGAGCCAATCTATTTCTGGAAGTTTTAAGTTCGGTAACTAAGTGCATAGCTCTCCAGCTCCATCACAGCTGATAAAATGGAAGAAACACAGTGATGAGTATACCAAGCACTTCCCTAAGATCATCTGTGAGCTAATAAAGTCACACTTTTCTGCTCAGACTTTCCTTTTCAAATTCAAGAAGTTGCCCTTACTGGAGCCTTTAGCAAGGCATGCTCTACACAGGCACTTTCTTGTTAGGACAGACTTGCACTCTGTACTTAAGACCAGCAGGACACAGGCTGGCTCAGACCTAAAATAGCTGTGCTTGAGCTAATACTGAAAGCCCTTCTGAGTGCACAGCATTTTCAGATTGTGGCTGGCAATTCCTCCCTCAGATTAGAGGAAGCAAGTGCAAGCCTGAACAGATGGATCAATTTTTTAACATTAGCAAGTGCAGTCTTGGCTAAGATATCCTTACACTACTCAGGGTTACGTATATCAAGAACATAGATCATTGAGTATAGCTGTTTTCTACGTAACCATGGTACCATTTTCATTTGCAAAAAGTTGCTACAGGAAACTGCTGGATGTTGCCCAGTGAATGAGAAAGTAGTGTTTAAAAATAAGTAGCCCCCTAAATGATTAACCTTATGAAGGTCTAGAAACTGTCCATGCCCAGAAGTGTAGATGACAGACACTTTTTCTTCAGCATAGGCTTCACAGACAACACTAAAATGGAGAAATTATTAATTTCCCTTCTGCACAGAGCCAAGTAAGGAGTCTGAAATGTAACTACTTTATTTTCTTATACTACTTTTAATACTGAGACCCACAAAAGTGCCAATTACTGAAGTAATTTCTTCATACTTCATTGTACAGAATCCCACGCCAAAACAACAGTCATGATAATAAACACAAAGACTGATATTAAAAATGCCCAGGCAACCACATTATGTCAGGTCTGCAATGAAATCTACTATCAAAGAGAGGAAGGGAATAATTGTCCCAAAACCCCCCAAAATAATGGATTTATACATATTGCCAAAACTCAGAATTTAAGATGCTTTATTCACTTGTTACGCCTCTGTGTAACAAGAGAGTAAAGTCTTTCTAGTGATGAAGGGCAGGAGAAAACTGGCTGTGATTTTCTGATGTAAATTATATTTGTGATAGTGTTGTATGTATTTGGGACATCACTGCCAACAGTACCAAGTAAAAAGCTGAATATAAAGTGGTTAAAATAGATGTAAGCGACGAGGAACATTTCATTTAATTTTTCAGATCCATATTCCAGTTCTCTCCGGCGATTCTGCAGTTTCTCCAGTGCCTGTCTTTGCTGCAGCACCCTCTCACATCATTGCTGCCTTTTGTTCCAAGCTACCTGTCAATATGTCATACAAGAGGAAGCTAGATAAAATCATTACCTGAAAAAGGTGAGGTTTGGATGCATATATAGGTTAAACCAATGTGCACTGAAACTCACGGAGACATACAAAGGGTTGCTAAAGGGAATATTTGCTCACTGGAGCATATTTCAGTACATTTAAAACATATACGCCTTTCCTGGTGGTCCAAATACTGTTCCTCAGTTTTTCCTTACAATTTAATTAGGAGCAGTCTGTACTAGTGAGTGCTGCAACTTTTTTCAATTAGAGTGTGTTGCTCAGAGTCCTTAATGATCATACCTTTGCATGTTTCTTCTTTAAGGCATTGAGTTCTTTCTGCTGTTTCTTTAAATGCTTTATATAAGCCTACAAAAAGAGAAGTTGGATCAATTTTTCTGTGGTCAAATTGACTTTAACCAGATAAAACCCCAGCTACTTAACACATGTTGAAAAGCTTGTGTCCATACTCACCTTCATTTGCTTTAAATCTTCTATTTTCACTTGAGGAATAAGGTCTATACCTAGGAAGGTATTGATACAGTTTATCTAAGACTTCATACACACTAGTATATCTCATACTTTCAAATTTGAGTTTTAACACAGATATCCACACTTAAATTAGCAATTAATTAATGTTTTTCACCACATTAAAAAATAATTGCAGGTTAATGAGAAAATTATTCATCAAGATATAGCTAAGATACAGTTAATTTCCTTTTCAAATGCACTACTCAATCAATTGCCTTGTGAACAAAGAAATGAATCAATGAGTGATTTTAATTTCTTACAGTTCTGGACTGAAGTGTCAAAACACAGCCATCTAAGAACTGAAAAAGCTCCTTTTCTGAAAACACAGCAAACCATTTATGTACATTAAAATTGAACCACGCAAAACTTCAGAATTTTGGTCCATAGCTGGAGATCGCTCTGGCACCGCTTGCTTTAGGAGGGAAGCTTCTTGGGTAAGGTTCTGCACGACTACATAAAGGGTTAACTGAGGTTAGGTATACTTCCCCTAGTTCTAAAACACAAAAATCATAGGAGTGAAAATTCACCTGCAGCTTTGATGTTAATGGAGGTAAAATTTGCTTTTTGGTTAATAGCAGGCTATAAGAAAAGGAGCAGTAAAAATGGAGGAGAAACACAAAATCATAAGAATTCAAAATTCTAGTGAAAATTCAATACAACAAAGCCAATCTATCATAAAAACCAGTACTATTTAGATGAATGAAAATATACTTTGATCACCCTAGCTGCAGTGCAAACAAAACCCAATCTCATTTCATGTTTATACTTTAATAAATGTTTTGTGACATATTATGATTTTTTTTTAAATGACTAAGCACATCCTGCATGTAATCATTAATAAAAATGTCAATACAATGCCATGAGAGTTGTAACGTGTAGGTTTTTTCTGAGGTTTTACACAAAAATTCAATTCTACATAAATACACTGCAAACTTATTTAGTTAACTGCTCTTAATAGTGTCTGTGGACTACAAGATTCCCCCTGCCTTGAAAAGGACTTTATGCCTTTTAAATGAATTTAACTGAAAAATATTCAGATGCTGTAAAAGAAAAAAAAAAGGTGGGGGTGAGGGGTGGAGGTAGGCAGGTGATCTCCTTAGGGAACACAAATTTTTTATTTTCTTAAAAGCATAAGATTCTGCTCAATTACATGGTATTAATGTTAGACTAGTAAATGAGACTGAAAGAGATTAAGGCATGGATAGAACCTGAAGTTTCCAAAAACACAAATCACTTAACTACTGCTGAAAGTCAGAGAACAAAACCCCAACAGTCATGAGCATTTGAAAGCCTTCTCCAGACACCCTATCTTGCTGGATATGTAGTTTCTACTAGCAAGGGGAGTTGTATATCGTAACAACATTAGAATCATTCAGATCTTAAAAGATCACAGAGATAAGTAATACAAAATAAGGATTGTTACATAGGATATAAAAATGAACAGCTCTACTTCAACATGAAACAATATGGATAAAAATGGTTGCAGACAAGAATGCGGAAGTACTGAAGTCTCAGTTGAAGACCAGGGCTGTGTTCTAAACAAACTTCCTCAGGATTTTATTTAAAAACACAGACTCGTTTACTTTTTTCACCAGGTCTGCCTCCATGGCAACCAGAAATTACATTGCCAACCCCGGCAAATTTCATGCTTAATTAATGCACAATAAAACTAATACTTGTGCATCTTGGTGATGATACATGAAATATGAAAACACCTCACTGCATAAAATAATCTGGGTTTTACACCAGGGAAGAACTTTGAAAGAGCTCAGGTGCCAGAGATGACCTGTTTTATTGCCAAAAGTGACTCCAAAAAAATGGCATCTTGTTTCTCAAGAGATCCCTTCACAGGTGTGTATTCAACCACATCTGCTTTAGTTTAAGAACAAAAGCAGTTAAGTGCTCCTTTTCACTCCTATCAATCCCTCTGGGCCAAGGTGGATGAAAAAGAATGAACCAGATTATAATTATTGTGGCCCATTAACAGAAGTATTTATTGTGTTTCATTCAGCTGTACAAATTTGTTTTCTCCCTTAATCTTCATTACCTGTGATGATATGTGAGAAAACAAATAATCCCATTTGACTCTGTAAGATGATTTTGTAAAGTGAATGGTAAGTAGTGTGGAAAAAAATACTTATTCATTTATAAATGAGCACATTTAATATGGATATTTTTTACAATAAACATGCCATTTCCATAATCACTGTTCAGAGTAAAACCACACATTGAAAACATTTCTAATTGTTGGGAATTCTCTACAGAATACAATTAATTCTAAATGCCTTTAAATACTTATATCTGCAACTCTGCCAAGGGATTTGTAGAGGGAGAAAAAGAAAAGCAGAACAGTTTCTGTGGAGTATACCAGGAAATAGTTATTCCTATTGGCATTCCTCAGGTAGATCTTCAGTAAACTACTCCCAGAGTCATGCAGGTTACTACGATAGGCAGTAGGTACACAGCTACACAGAAGTCACTTAGTAAAATAAAGCTGTATTGGCTTTATACAGCTATTTTATTAATATACAGAATTTATTTGCAATTAGACAAAGACAATTCTCAACAGGAAAAGAGGTTACCTTATAAAAGGGTAAGAATGAAAAGAACTGAGAAAACTAAAATTGAGTAATGAGTACTTTTCTGTGATTTTCTGAAGCACTTCAGAACTGAGGGAGTGGCATGTGATTTCTGTCTACCTTTCTTAGCGTCGGTGCCAGATCCACAGCCCGCGGTGGTACTTGGTCGAAGTTCAGAGCTGCTCTGAGGTGTTACGTTGGCTTTGGCATTATTGGCTTTTCCTTTTCTATCATTCTTTGAAGTGTCATTTGGTACATCAGCTATATCACTCTGAAGGAAACATTCACATCATAATAAATTAAAAGTTGGGTATGGGAAATATCTGAACTTGCTTACTTTACACATAATTAAAAAAATTGCAACATACTTTCAAACAACACTATACTCAGAAAAGTATTTGTAACCTATTGTAAAAGGCTACCTACTAAAATATGGCTCCTTTCCCTTTTCCTAAAATTTCTAAGGGATGTGTTAGTATGATCCATGGAAAATCAGATAGTGAATGGTATTTCAGTACATGTTAACTAACAAGCCAATGTATTTCAGAGCAGGACAGCGAGGCTTATATTTCAAAATGAGAGATGATAAGGAAACATGCGTTGATTGGAGGACTAGTTTAAAAAAATAACACAGCATGGATGTAAACGGACTGTGTTTGTCATTAGACTTACAGTTTCGATACCCATAGCTCTCATTTGGTCTGCTCTTTTTTCTGTGATAGACAAAAATTTCTTTGGATCTGATAAAGCATCCACAATATCTGCAAGACAAAAAATAATCAACTTTTTATGATCGTCAGAGGCATTTGCAAATTAATCTTTTACAAGAGCTTTACCAACCCTGTTGTTACAACCCCTGTTGTTATGAGCCATGACTTGCAGCAATAGTCCAACTTTCCATAGTGAACTCAGCAGGACTAAAAGCACTCATCACCACAGCGCTTGAACACACTCAGAACATGACAGTTTATAAATGCATCAAGGGAATGGTGTTCATCCAGGTACCTTATTTAGGGAAAACACAGTGACTCTATCAGACCAAAGTGACCCTAACTTACTCCCATTTGATGGCACTAGAATTTGAGACCAGAATGGGCTGTTCTGAGCCACAAAGCACTAACAACTTTGTCTCTTGGTTATTCGAGGGGGTGCTGACTGACTAGGGACTGCAGGGAATTGTAGAAAATGCTGTTATATTTCCTAGCTAAATAGCAGTTTTAGATGGGTGGTTAAAGCAATTGGGGGAAATCTGTTCTCACTCCTCTTTGTGATGCTCCGTTTGTGAAACAGCTTTTCTGTGAATCATAATGACCAGTATTTGAATCTTGCACATGACGCAGTACCACTAGTGGTATCACTGCACTACTCAGCACTGGATACCGTATAGATCATTTAATCTCTTTTTCATATGCAGTGATAAATGTCCGAGCATAGGTTTACAGGAAGACAAAGACACATGAATCTTTACCTGCATATTGAATAATCCTTTTTTTGTGTTAATTTCAACAGAGAATTCACAAATGGAAAAATTACAAATTAAACTGATTCAGCTCCTACAATAATAATGTTTCCAGAGACCACAGCAGTGATTTGTTTTGATGATCCCTCAGAAACTTTAACCTTAGTATTATGGAGAAAACGGGCCACTGGTCTCAGTTAATAAGCCTTCCTTGTCAGAGCAGTAACTTAAAAAAGGAAGTCTGAATGCTGCAGCCCGACTGGCTCATCATTCACTACAAAATATTGTCATTTAATTAACTCAGATTTTTTGTCGTGACTGTTAGCAGGACTATGAACTTCACTTACGAGGAAGCTGCTTCTTTGCAGAATGCTGCAAAGCCCTATTTTCACCTGCTTACAAGTAAAAGACAAATACTTTGCAGCCTTATATTCTAGATGGTTTTGCTAGCATAACAGGCCATCATTTCTGCAATGACAGTTCTCACATTCTTGGTTTTCATCATCATTTGAATTTTGCCCATGTTTTATGTCATCTCCTCAGCCACTTTCCAAGTTAGCTTCCAATGATGCAAGACAAAAGCTGGTCCACTGACCAAAAGCTCTGGGAAGAAACTTGCTATCCTTCTTGTGCAAACTAGAGGCTGGACTATATCAACTCCCTTCCAACCTAAGCTGTTCTACAAAATGTTCCTCTGAAGTCACCAGACCCATTTCTCAAGCAAAAACACCAGACAGGGTTCCCACTCCAAAAAAAGTTATATTAAATACACAGCATTACCCTTGACAGGTCTGTTTATCTACACAAATATGTTGTCTCTAGTAAGTGTCATGACTCAACATTGTCTTCTGAAACTTACTTCATATACACAAAAACCATGTAGAACTTATTTTCAGCCTTGTGGCTCAGCACTGACTGTCCTCCTTCCCTAACTTAGCAAGCATGTCTGTTTGTCCTTGGCATGCGCTCTTCAGTGAAAATCCAGGACTACTCTGTCAAGTTGATGCGTCATTTGAAAATAGAACCTGATTATCACAAGCTTCAAGGTAAGAATGACTAACATGTTTGGGAAAGCTAGACCTTTGTAAATTGTATTACTAACCACACAAGCACATCACCAAAGGCTCAGCATTTCTACGAGGGAGATGTGACTCATCGCTGCTTCTCACATTGTCATTTGTCCTCTGCTTACGTTTTTCTTTCTCCCCAGTGAGGTAAGGTGGGGGTGGGGAACAGCATTTTGTAGAATTGCAATTAAATATAAAACTAGGAAAATCACTGGAAGAGTACATTAGAGGACTCTAGCCACTAACCTAACTAGCCATGCTACTTACGTACAAACTTCTATTATAGAAGCTTCTCTTCGGAGAACACTACTTCATTTGCATTAATTTGCACCAGTATTGTGTTTTATTGGGAACAGAGTAGCTGATGCAAATAAACTACAAGAAATTACTAAGTTATATGAAAAACAAAATTATGCATCTTTTAAAGCCTACAATACATTACCCATTCTAGTTATTATTCGGTGCAAGTTTTTAAATCTTACTCATACAGGTTAAAAAAAAAAAGAAATAAGAAAGTAGGCAGCTATTGAATTGAGCTATACCTTCCTACAGGTTTGCTCAAGCAACCCCAGAGATCCTAATGATAGCTCATAAATCAATGAGAGGTTCACTGCGGATGATAAGTAATTAAAAAACACATGCCAACAGCATACTAATGATTCCACCCAAGTGTCAGAAGTTATTTCCCCGTTGTTCATCATGCTGTTGTTCTATATTGATAAGAAAAATACCTGAGACACATCAGAACTGTCTGGGAAGGGAAAAGGGAACTAACAGTTGAACTTACTCAGTTCATATTAATAGGGGGTCTGTTTTTCCCAACACTGACAGTAAGCTGTAACAACCAGTTCTCTCATTCTAGTAGCATTTTACTCTAATGATACTGTTACTTAGGGATAGTAAAGTTTTTCTATGTTCTTACCTCAACCAGATAAAGAGTCTGTAGAAATGCTGATAATGCAGTATCAACCAGTACTGAACTGCACGCAACTTGCAAGTTCTAAACTGGTGTTCGTATTCTCTTTGAAAAGCAAGTCTTTCACTTCTGAATTTGTATAATGCAGTTTAAAAAAGAAAACAAAAACATATTTTCTCTCTATGTGACCAGCACGCTAGCAGCTTGAGCCACATCAAACTCTGCTAAATTTAAATTCTATTCTTAGAAAAAGCATGTTATCAGTCAGAAAAACATCAATCCCAAATCAGAAGCATGTCCCTAGTTTAGAAAACATTTTAATGGAGTAATTTACTGTCAAAAGCTTAGTTTGATGACAGAATTAACGCACATGCTTAAATGTGTCCCTTACATTCATGGTTCAATTACTGCCTCGAGAAGCTCAAGCTTAAGCAGAAGCTTACATTTCTCTTGAGAAAAAGTCCCTGAAGTTAAATAGTGTAGATGAAATGTGCTGCATAAAGGCACGGTAGCGCTCCAAGACCTGTGGCAAAACTCCAGCTGACTTACCAGCAACCAGGATTTCACATATGAACACAAACACTTCTGTAAATGCTTAACAACTTCTGTGAAATTTGTTACTGAAGTTTAGGCCTGCTCATTTTTTTTTAAAGCTTGGATAAATACCAGCAAGCATAGACTTGGAGAGATACTATGGAATATGTTAGGTAAGCCTTTCCTTTCTCCAGTTTGTACTATGGAAATGACACTCTGAGAAGTGGCAGTAATTCTTTGCATAGACAGCAGGTTTGAAATCATTTTTGCAAAGAGCAAAATATTTTTACCAACGTTTCGCCAATAAACTCTAAGGTGAACTTCACTTTGCTGCAGAGTCAGAGCACTAACATTTAGTGCAATTCCCATTTTACAGTTTTAAATGGTTTACATATTGTCTAATGTACAAGCGAATTTCATTACTGCAGCGAAGAAAACATTTCCCAGAGGTACACCCTCAGGGTGAACTTACCCATTACACTGATTTAAGTGGTGTAATGATTATTCTCATCTGTTTGTTCCTATCCATGTGTGGCAATTTGCCACCACACAGTATAAATGACCATGGCCCTGCCAATCTGATCACGGAAATGGCTCACATTAAAAATTACTTTCCTGAAAACCCCAAAATAATTAAACCACACTAAAAACATGTAAATTTGGGAGAGAAAAATGCAGAAAGGTTTTGGATGCTAAATTATTTCACTGTCCATTTTTAACAATATGCCAATATTCTCAAGAATGCAAAACTAGTTTTGCTTGAAAAAACATCTAGATTCTGCACCAATTGTTAATACCTATAGGCCAAACAATATAGCTGAAGTATATGTTAACGTTACAAATATTTATGTCGAAAAAATGTAATTTACAAAAAAAAAAATATCCAAAGAAGAATCTTCCTAAAATGTCAACAGAGAAAATAAAATCAAGCTAACTACTATTAGCTTATTTTGCATATTATTTTGTCATTTAACAGATATGTCAGTATCATGAACACCGAGGCAGGCACATGGTCTGAAAGCTGATTTCTTAACTGAATATGCAGGGTTTCCAAGGAGTTAAAATACTAAATCTTTGCAATCCTCCAGCATTGCCTGTCTGTTCCGGCTGGCATACCCATACCACACTACTTCAGTACTTCCACACCAACACTGAAGATCTACAGCACGCGGAAATACAGGTTTATCTCACCTCCAAAACCATCAGGCACATATGTTTTAAGCACAATGTTGCAGAAAACCGTTGGAAGAGACAGTGGTTTGTTGCCCTCATTCCGAAGGGAAATATGTCTGTAACCTGCTTGCAGACCATCCAGAGGCAGGATCCTCTGACCAATCAACTTATTATTGTCATCATACACTGCTATTCTCAGGACAGCAAGATCAGGGAGAATAACCTGGAAAGTCATAAAATGAAGAAATTCAATTACTCTAATACAGTAGCACCCTTCCCACCTTCCATGTTTGAATCATTCACTTTGTATGCCAGTAACAGACTATCATCACTGTAAGAAAATGTCATTCCCCTGCAAACTGCACACATTGAGATGAATGTTTCCTAGAAAAGCTTTTTTTCTACTCTAAATAATGGGCAAAATTTAGAACATGCAAATCCTGCAGCTTACAGTTACACTAGCTAAATAATTTGCATAATTATTTTTCATTACCGATAATTTTTCATTACCGATAAGAAGGTGGGTAAATACTACCTGGGAAATGACAGATACAGTGGCAATCAAAGGGTAGATAGCGCTGAATCAGGAGGAACTATGACAGAAAGATGGGATTTGGGATGTATCCAAAAGGGCAGTGAAGAACATAAAGAGTGCAAGCACAAGCTGATGGGGATCCATGCTGAACTATGGGTTCTCCAAAGGGGAGAAGACAACGGAGGAGGGCAGGACAGGGTGACAGACCTACTGAAATGGCATGCTGCCAGCAGAAGTGGGTGTGCTGTACTCACAACATGAAGGGTATATGGTATGCATGGTGCAGGGATGCTGCCAGCTATCTGCATCTGTCAGCCCCCATCCGGACCAACTAAATCAGTAATAAAAAAAATCCCCTGCCTTCCCTGAAACAAAGGTGCTGCCTCTGTGAACAAAGCAGTGAGGAGAAGACAGCCTGAGAGGTGCAGCCTCTCTGCCAGCCTGCCTCGACCATACACTGGGAAAGGTCTTCCCAGCTCCTTCCCTACCTGGCTCTATTCATCAATGCTTATGAGACAAAAGGGAAGACCGAAGTAAACTGCATCTACTATGTCCCTTAGACTTTCCCCCTGCCGCTTTCATTTTCTGTTCTTTAGAGGGCACAAAATAAAGTATGGTTTTGGTCTCTGAACCCACCTCAGCTATTCAGAGATAGGCTGCTCTACTTGATTATAACTTAACACTCCCAGCACAGGTTACCACCAGCACTCACCCTGTCCCCCCCCGCTACACAACAGGGTGACAACACAGAACTTGGGTTAGAATGACTGAAGCTTTATTTTAGTTAAAATAAAAACAAGAAAACATGACAGAAGAACAATCAAACACTGTACCTGAGACCAACTGTGTAGGATTAAACATCAGCTTGAGGAGAACACTGTAACCCAAACAGGACAGGCAAGATCTCTCCTCTATGGGCCACAGATCACGATATCTTTCATTACATGATGGGCTCAGATATAGATTTACTAGGGATGAGGAGCGGGAACTAAGAAGTTTATTGTTCCCTCTCCATTAATTTGTTCTATGGTATCCTGGTAGGCACTTTCACCCTCATGCCACTCATCTGCTTGGTCAGCAATGTATGTCTTGATTATAATGCTAAGCCTGATATGGTAAGAGCCTGAGATGAAGAAAAATAATCTCCTGGCTGACTTATACTATGAGTTATTCAAGAGAATGTGTGACCATGTAATTGTTCATTGCAAAGTAAAGCATGAAGTGCAAAGAATATTGGTATCAGTCACTGTACCCATGCCACGATACACAGGTACCCCCCTTTCAGACTGAGGCTGCGTGCATCCTGTAGTTTATAGGCCTTTTGATTTAAAAAATCAGAGAGCAGCAGATGCTGGCCATATGGCCAAGAAGCCATGGGCAGCACGATTGCCTGTCATTATACCTAAGCATCTTCCCTGTGCCTCCTCATATACAGAGAAAAGCACTTGAAGCCACATTAATTCCAGAATATATTGGAGTCCAGAAAAACCTCTTGCATTAACTACATTTCTATTAAAAACTGGTTATACTGTTAAGAAAGCAGTTTATGTGTGTAATATACCCAAGTGTGAAGTGTTATCATCACTCGGCAGAGTCTGTCACTTTGGAATAAAAGAGCAACAATTTTGCATGACAACAACACAGGTGTAAGCAAAACAGACGTTATCAGAGACGGCACTGCCAACACATGTAGTCTGGATGAAACTCCAGCTGACAGAAAAAAAAATAATAAAAAGATTTATATGTGTATATAGAGACAGAGAGATAAAAACTGAACACAGATGACTGATCTCTCTCTTCCAATCCCCCATACCAAGTAAAAAAGGTTTGTTTTTCTTTTGTTATTGAAAAAAAAGAAGAAAGAAAAAAAAAGAAAAAAGTACATGATGCACATGGACTACTGAAGGAGGGAGCTGGCAACACATCTGAGGAACACAGCACCCTTCCAACTTTTCCATGTAATAACATTGACCTTAGCTTTGGATGCAGCATCTCACCTGCCCTCTGGGCTGAAGGAACAGTGCAAGATAGCAGCCACTGCCAGGGCAGGGAAGAAGAAATCTCCAAGGAATGATGGTGTCCACCAGCAGGGGCTCATTCTGAGCAGATGCATACCTTGAACACAGGCATGGCCACGGAGGAGGTGGCTGCCTCCAAGTGGGAAGAGGAAGCAAAGGGGAGGGAAAAGCCCCTGAGATGAAGAAAAATAATCTCCTGGCTGACTTATACTATGAGTTATTCAAGAGAATGTGTGACCATGTAATTGTTCATTGCAAAGTAAAGCATGAAGTGCAAAGAATATTGGTATCAGTCACTGTACCCATGCCACGATACACAGGTACCCCCCTTTCAGACTGAGGCTGCGTGCATCCTGTAGTTTATAGGCCTTTTGATTTAAAAAATCAGAGAGCAGCAGATGCTGGCCATATGGCCAAGAAGCCATGGGCAGCACGATTGCCTGTCATTATACCTAAGCATCTTCCCTGTGCCTCCTCATATACAGAGAAAAGCACTTGAAGCCACATTAATTCCAGAATATATTGGAGTCCAGAAAAACCTCTTGCATTAACTACATTTCTATTAAAAACTGGTTATACTGTTAAGAAAGCAGTTTATGTGTGTAATATACCCAAGTGTGAAGTGTTATCATCACTCGGCAGAGTCTGTCACTTTGGAATAAAAGAGCAACAATTTTGCATGACAACAACACAGGTGTAAGCAAAACAGACGTTATCAGAGACGGCACTGCCAACACATGTAGTCTGGATGAAACTCCAGCTGACAGAAAAAAAAATAATAAAAAGATTTATATGTGTATATAGAGACAGAGAGATAAAAACTGAACACAGATGACTGATCTCTCTCTTCCAATCCCCCATACCAAGTAAAAAAGGTTTGTTTTTCTTTTGTTATTGAAAAAAAAGAAGAAAGAAAAAAAAAGAAAAAAGTACATGATGCACATGGACTACTGAAGGAGGGAGCTGGCAACACATCTGAGGAACACAGCACCCTTCCAACTTTTCCATGTAATAACATTGACCTTAGCTTTGGATGCAGCATCTCACCTGCCCTCTGGGCTGAAGGAACAGTGCAAGATAGCAGCCACTGCCAGGGCAGGGAAGAAGAAATCTCCAAGGAATGATGGTGTCCACCAGCAGGGGCTCATTCTGAGCAGATGCATACCTTGAACACAGGCATGGCCACGGAGGAGGTGGCTGCCTCCAAGTGGGAAGAGGAAGCAAAGGGGAGGGAAAAGCCAAACAGAAACAAACAAACAAACAAAAAAATCATGTGACAGCTACAGAGGTTATCTATTAGAAAAATAAACCAAAGCAAAATTAAAAAAAATAAATATAAACAACCTCTTGAAAGCTTATTTCAGCTTTGGATTGTTTACTGTGGTAAACGGGAACCCTACAAATGCTTTTTCATGGGAGCAGTACTTATTCATGTGAGCAGTCAGACTGAAGCAGGGAGAAGTGGCTCAAGTGAGCAAGGATGCTCATGTGCAAAAGGGCAGAAAACCACAAACTTTGCTTTCTAAATATCCTACCTTTCGAAATACAAACGATTCTTCATTGTAAACAGGATTCAGACCATTGTTCATCACCATGCGTGTTCGAAATTCTTTACGTATTGTGTCCGTGGGTAAACCATACATATCCACTTCTACATACGTACCAATTTTTTTGTCTGATAAGAACTGACCAGATATTACCTGCAACATAATAACAAAGCAGTAAGGAAAAGCAATACAAAGTACACAGCATTTTATGAATACTGGAAATACTGTTTTGTACTTTTTTATTGACAGCAGCCTGAAAAAGGCTTTATACAGAGCAGCTATATTTATTTTATCATATGAAAATGGTATATTTAGTGCTAAAATTGTGTTTCTTTAGGAAAAGCGTTTGTGATAAGACCTTAAATATATCCTTAATTTGAAATTATTGCACTCATTGTGCTATGGTATTAGCAGCTGTAAGTCAGTCAGCCCAATTTACCCATGTCTCCCAGATGTATTCACTATATTACTGAAAGACACTAAATGAAACAACCAGATTGGGCACTGCTATTCTGCAACTTTTTTCTGTTCAGAATTACTATGATCTATTATATCTCTTGACTACCAAGAGGTGAAAGGAAGCTATTGCTCTGCTTTCACTTAGGTAAAGGTTTTAAACTAATCTAGTATTACATGACTGGCAAGTGTAGGATTCTTAAAAGCAAACAAACAATAGACCCACATGACTCCTCTACATTGTTATGTATATGAAGATTTGTTACAACTTTACTCCAAGTCAAGATTAATCTAGCCACAGCAGGTGATTACTCCAGGGAAAATTTTTATTCCATCAAGATGACCTACTAGTTAAAAATACAGCTAATGTTTTCATTACTATGATCAAGGAGGGAAGAAAAAAACTGAAACAGGATTTCACAGACCTAAGCTCATTCTGAGTCCTTTTCTTTTCATGATCTAACATTCTTCCAGGGAACACTCTGGATAATGAATCTGAAAAGTTATGTGGCTGCAGGGTATCATCACCGTCTTTGGTCAACTAGACTTCTTTATAACAGCATTTATATGGAATTTTATACTAGTTTTAGTCTCACAAGAAAAGCAAGTGGCAAAATATGCGATCTAAGAATTATCTCTTGTGGTAGTTAGAACATATGGTCTCACCACCAGATCCCACTTTCTTCTTTGAGGGATTGTACTAACATCAACATTAAAGAAAAAAAAAAAAAAAGTTTTTGTACTTCTGGAGGTGCAAATGAAACTTAGTTAAAAGTCTAGCATGCACAAAGGTCAGGGAGAGTTTGGAATTTCCATGCTATACATAGACAGTGATAACTGAAAACTCAAGTCTTCTGTTAAGATGCACATGGGGTATTTGAGCAAAGAGAGTAGAGTGTCAAGTCACAAAACAGATTTTACAACTGTCAGCCTCCTTCCAAAATTTGATACATAACCATGCTTTAGAACTACGACAGAAGTTTCATTGACTTTGTTACTCGTAGGTAATTTCAAAATAAGGACATCATCACATGAACCCTTTTTCTCTACTTTGAAAATACCCTGTCCACATGTGCCCATACTCCTCCTTGCTCTATAGTGACAAGCGTAGTTTGTATAATTTCATACTGTCCACAGAAATGAACTTCACTCATTTATTCATTTGTGTGGGCTGATGTAATTCAAAAAGAGCATGAGGGTGTTTAAAATTCAGTGATAACGTGTAATAACAAACCATTTCTAATTTTATCATATTCCACTCAGATCAAGTAAAACATAGGTATCTTAGCCAGCAATAAAAAAAAAAGAAAGAAAAAAAATTTATTAAATCCACACAATCCAAACACTTTTCTGTAGATACCCTATTTTTGTTAACATTTAAATGTGACTTTGGATGTGATGACAGAAGTTTGTCTATTGCTGTTTTACCTGTACAGAACATGTTGCAGCAATTACACCATCTACAGGAGTTTCAGAGAAAGGGTCAAATGTTCTATCAGGTCGTCGCATGAAATCTGGTTTAAGTAGATACCTTATTTAAGAAAAAGAAGACAAAAATTATTCTTGTGTGGAAATTAAAATTATTTAAACACAAATAAAATGGATGTTCTAGCTTTAAACAATTTAGTCTCCTGCAGCACTGTAAAATACAGACTATCATTCTAGTTGCAAGTGTAAGGAAGTAAATGGAAATGTTACGGTTGTCTAGAATACAGATAAATGTTAATCTTAATTTTGAATTACCAGCTACTGAGAGATGAAATCAATTTGGGATTTCAAGATGAGAATAAATGTAGTATAAACAAAGACATTTCAAAATAACTTAATAATACATTTTAGAAATACAATGAGTACCACATAATAAAAGTAGATGCCCTCATTTGTTTCAATTCTTTAACACTTTGGAAAAATACAGAGGGATTATTCAATTTTATTTTTTTAAATGAAGCAGTTCCATAGAGTCAAGACTCATATAATAAATTTCAGCTTGAAACTAATTTTTTCATCTCAGTTATAAAACCTTGGGGGAAACAGCTCATAATGTCAGTGCTGACAGATTGTTAATTATACTAGCATGAAAGGTACTACCATAATAGCACTTACAACACATCCCTGAGGACTATACACTGGATCAACATATCAATGAAGCCGATACGTGCTCTGATGAATCAAAATCAAAGGATGCCACATTCAAAATTAAATAGCAGTTGATCCCAGAAACACTGTGCTATATATGACAGGGCTTCTCTTCCATTGGTGGAAGAAAACGTGTAACTGGGGTCATCTTGCTAATTCTGCAGCCTTGACAGACAACAGCTGCTAGAAGATTATTTTTTTATCCAACCTTAGTCTCTTTAGTGAATCACTGACAGACAATGTTCAGAAAAATTCCAATGGAAAGAATGTCAAAGTTTTCTTCCATTTTTTTATAATGTGGGTTCTGTTTAGGAAAGTAATATTCCTCATCTTTCTTACATTAGAAATGTATGTGATTTCATAATATTTTATTAAAGTAGTTTATGGGCAGAAGGGAACTATCAGAAACATCCTTAGCCTCTGCTTCAGGCCTGCTGAAATAAAAGTGCTGAAGCTAGAGTGACTATCTTGTTTCACCAGGATGAAAGCTGTAAATCCAAGAAAAAAGGAGTAAAGATAGAAGGAAATGCAGTTTTTCATTTTAATTGCCCTGCATGTTTTCTGTGACTGAAACAGCACCACATTTATAACACACATAAAAATATACCACCATATTACTGTAATACCAGAAGACTGACATAAGAATCAAGTAATTTAGTTGATAATGAGCATTTGGCAAGGATGCATATGTGCTCTTTTACTAGGTTTATGGGTCAAACAAGAAAGGAATCATAGTCTACCATTAAAAAAAAAGTTTTCGTTTTCTTCTATTTTTGATATCCTGACTGAAATGACCAGAGAATGCACTATCGTCAAATCCAACAGCCCCTATCTAGAGAGTTCACAACTGAAATAAAGGCATGAAGTGGCAGAGCACTATGTTGCCTATTCTGCAGATGAGGAACTTTACCAAGCCTCATCTATTCAGATTTTCTTTCTGAATAAGGCTTGCATTAGTAAAGGAGTTGTTTCTTCCCAGGATGAGTTTGCAATGTGTTTCTGGACTGTCATTTCCTATAATTCATCATACTTTTCTCTTGATGTTAATGATTTGGGTATAAACTCAACATTTGAGAAAAATTTATCAATATCACTTGAGCATCACACCCTTTTCCATGCAAAAGTTATGAGCAGGAACTTAGAGAGATGAGACACTTCAGTATTCTCTGTGAAATCTGCTCTCCAACTAAAGTACACAGATTAAAAAATGTTCCCTATGTATTAAGACTCAACCTGTTCAAGTAAATTAGGCAATTCTGTGAACCGTGCAGTGAATTTCCATTCTGAGATGTATCTTCAAAGCAAGACTGAGAACAGAAGCTGAGGATTTATTTAAATAGCGGTGTGTGGTATTCATGATCATCTTCACAATTTGCACACAAAACCTCTTCTATCTCATCTTTAAAAACTGGGCATAATTAAAAAGCATTATTCATCAGAGTACGTCCTTGCAGGGGATAATTCTCCCTGAATCCTGCTAATTTCCACCCTTCACCTAGCATCCCATTTTTATTTTGTAACACATAATTAATAGTGACAAAATTTTATTAAAACCATAGTAAAGAATTTTGATACACAGTGACAACAGTTTAAATCATATCACTCACCCGCATGATCCATTATATTCAAATTTTCCTTGATTCAACTGCATTGCTAAATCTGTCAAGAGTGAAAAGAGTTACTATCTTTCCTTCTGAAAAAGCAGATCATAAACAATCCTTTTTAGAAAATACAACTGCTTGTCTACAATTATCAGTTTAAATAAAAAATATATTTCATGCGTATACAACACACACATTTAAGAAATAAAAAGAAGCAATAGGAAAACTCCAGATTTCTTCACAGTAGTAACAGCTTTATCAACCAAGCTGAAGTCTACATTGTGCTTAGAAAATGGTCTTTCCCTGAATTCAAACACACATGGTAGGCAGAGAAGCATCAGACTGGTCACGTTAAGTGCCTTGGATGGGATTTCCATCGTCTAACTTTTGGTGTCTACAGTATAGATTTCTCAATTTCTGCTAGTGATCTACAATCACTTTGAATAACGGAGGGATACAGGTATTTTAACAGTGCAATTAAGTTCAGTCTAAGGCAAATTTATATTAGATGAGACATCCTAGAAGTATGTATTTCTCTACAATGGCCACAGACAACTACATGCAAGGAAGCTGTCTGTATCCTGATGTCTTAAAAAAGGCAAGAAGAATATCACACTGGTTTTCTACAGGCTTAATTCAATAAAAGACCACAAAAAGGAACCACAAAGATCTCAGCAGCATTGCCTAGTTTCAACATTCAAATCATTTGAGTTTTATTCAATGCATTACTATGGTACTCGTATATAAGGACAGGTAGTAAACACATAGTAAGTTCCCTCCCATCCAACACTCTCCCAAACTTTGTAAAAAATGTTTTCCTGCAGGTTTCCAATTACACTAGAATACAATATCCTTGTTTAGTGATAACAGAGGTATTCTCTTGCCCAACAAACTCTACCTTCCTCAATTGTTCTTCAGCCTGAAACAGCACGGTTGGATCATAGAAAACTAATACAAGAAAGTTGCTCACTTCCAATTATACTATTACCCCTCTTTTTTGCAATATAAAAAAGTTGAGAATCACATGCAGTGGGCAGAGGCAATGTTGGGAGCAGAGTGAAATCTGCTCTAACCTCTGTGCCGTGTCCAGTGGAGTGCTTTATGAGCAGTGTATTGCAGCACAGCTTTCTCTTGCGTTGTCAGCTAGTGAAATCAGTGCAAAGCTTTGTAGGACAGGAGTGTCTGAAGTACCAGAGACACCATTCAGGGGGTACCACAAAAAGTCCCAAGCAAGCAAAAAAGCACTATTCACAGCTAGAAAAAGAAGATGGAAACACTGGTCTGTTACATATATGACTGAAGACATTCCTAGATTAATTAAAGAAAAAACACAAAAGAAAACAAAAAAATCCCTACCCTGTTAGTTATAGTCACACCTTCATTGAACAGGAACAATACTTCTCCTCTCAATTTACGCTGTGGAGAGGCATTTACATTCCCTGGCACCACTCTCTCAGCTGGGATCTCAGACCCCATTCTCAGATGCTGAACACATCACTCTCTAACGCTTTGCAGTAACTGGTCTAGAAATGCATTTGGCATGTTGTCATTACTTTTTACCATCTTAATTTGTGCACTCCTTCATCTTTACTTTGCAGACATGCACCCAACCAAGGCTGTGTTTTGTGAAAAACAGTGATTTCCCTGTTAATTAATACCTTTTATTAATAAAATATTATCATTTATGTAAGAAGTTACAGTACTCTATTATTTTTCCATGAAAGGGGACTGAATTTTCTTTCTATGTATGGCTTTTCTATCTCTCTTTTTCTTACGCTTCCATAATTCCACCCCACTGTATTATTTAGCCATATGTCTGTTTCCTCAAAAAATGCCAGAAGCAAATCCATGGCATCTGTTTGAGAGTTCCTGCCCAAGCCATTCTTTAGGATTGAGGTTCACTGGTCGTTGCTGCCTACCTGGGGTCTGATAGTTCAGTGAGACCATCTGGCAGCCAGCGTTCCAGAAAATTTGAGGCATGTAATTACTGGAATCCACTCGGCCTCCCTTTGGGTATATCCGACTCATTTGTCGCTTATTATAACTGTATAATTCATCAAGGCAAATGAAATAAAAACATCATAGAAATGTATGGTCATATCCTGGTATCTTCAATATTTCTTATATTAATCTTAATATTTCTCACCCTATGAGCTACTTTCCCTTTCCCTTTCTAGAGGTGGGACATTATAAATCTAGAAAGGTACGGCTGTTTATTTGTAGCATTAGTAGAGAAGTGGTATGAGGAGATGAAAGGATACTTCACAAACTCAATGGCGTGGGTCTTCAAATACCCTAGTCCGACTGATTCATTGAAAGAGGACATATTATGATGAATATTACGTTCTAGAAGGAAAAGACAAGACATTTTAAAACACTTGTGTAATGACAAATCAAAATTCAAAATCATGCACTATACATAATAGCAGGATATAGCAAATTCTGGTCTGTTTCTCCATTATCAGTTACTCATAGAATCAGATTATACTGAAGAGAAATTTCATAATATTTCTGACTTGCCTTTTTCTTTCACTTCCTGGGCAATCAACAAAACTATCATTTTTTGTTTACGACAAAATTGTTATTCAGAGCCTGCATCGTGTGGCTAGATAAGGCAAAACAACATGATAAATTGTCTAGTGTGCAATATGAAAGCATCAGCTAACTGCTGACCGCTGCGACAATCACACTCACCTTACTTTACAGAAAGACAAACTAAAAAAAGCAGTTTAGTTGGAAAGGTCTATAGGATGTAATCAACATTAACAGCTTCACATTCTCCCAGTAATTTAGTGACTCCATGTGGATGACCAATGGAATAACATGCTAACTTTACATTCAAGAAAACAGATCTAAAAATATATTGATGACGGTCATTAAACTATGAAAGTCTTACACTGTTTCTACACTCAGGAAACGTAGAGATCAAAAAAACTACCTAGGATAAGCACACAAATACTTTTATTTCATTCAACCTTTTATGTTACCTTCTGCTACATCGAAACCTTGAAATTTTACAGGTTGAGCATAGTTGACCATTGTTGATAAATATGGATGTATATTGGTTGTGGCACCTACATATTTGTAAGATGCCATCCACGCTTGTTCATCTTCAACAGTTACTAAACCCTGAAAACACATTAAAGAGAATAATCACTATCTATGTTTGCACACACTACTGTTGGAATTTTCAAATGTGATACAAAATTATACCCAAATCTGCAGAAAGTTAAAGAAAGTGCAAATTAATACAAGAAAAGTGGAAATTTAATGTCACAAATTAAGATTTATTTTCTTACTGATATATGCACCAAGCACTCTCAATGTTACAGGATGCATGCAAGAGGACTGATGATAGAAAAGCTCCTAAACAGTGGGTAAGTATCACATGATGTTAGTAGGATAACTTTGGGATAAAAGATAAATATCATAACAGACTGAACAATGGTGGGAGGTAATGATCTATCTTTGTCAAATAAATTCCTAAGAACTGTGATTTAACATACATTAAATATAGCAACTGCAGTGGGGTAACACATAGTTGGTACTAAATAGAACTGTCTCAACATCAAACCACAAACAGGTTCAATTGCTAACCTTTACTAATAAAAGCAAACCGAAATATTGGGATTACAACCTTCATTGGACAAACAGATGTCACAAGACTTAATGAGGCACAGTGCCAAGCTCATATTCCTGGCCACATAAAATGATGCAAATCTGAATCCATCATTCACAAAAGATGCACTACATTCACAACAGAACTTCAGAAATTTTCTGCAAGTATCTCATCTGATAGAAACCCATAATAGGAAGCACTTCTTATGTGGATCTACTTCAACTTTTTCCTTTCCCTGAACCAGTTTAAACACATTCTTTTCACTAAAAGAAAAAGAAAGATCTCTGTCAATCTAAGCAAACTCTGCAAGGCTTACTGTTCATGGCATTTTTCCCACAAACATTTTTCTTGTTCTCCTACAAGTGAACCAGGTACCAAAAAATTTAAATTACTGCAGGCTGACAGTAAACTTCAGCACAGAATTACTAAGTATATTCAAAAACTCTTACTGTTCTGCTTTTTATTTTCAGAATGCAATTGATGTTTGTCAGAAAGTTCTCCTCCATTATTGTATTAGGAAACAGTAACAGGAAGCACTGCAAAGTCGTTTTCTCTGGCAGTAAGTCTCAGCATGTCCAACAGCTTAAAGCATGGATGAAGAACGCAGTTAACAGTACCTACACTGCTGCAACTCATTTACTCAGGAGATGGAAGAGTAATGGAAACATGAAACTACTTGCCAGTACTATGAGTATGTAACTCTACCTGCCATATAGTGCAGACACAGTTCAAAAAATTAATTCCATTTGAAGTGGAACACTTTATGCCTTGATATGATAAGACAATTATAGTAAAAAGGAATGTAATTTTCTGACTGCACAGAATTATCACAATGAGTCTAGGTGCATGTACATGGGTTTATGTGCATTTTAGACTGAAGTAAACTTTCCAGCCCAGGAAATTTCCATGCTGATCACCAGGGCTCAACCCAACTGCTTTTCAGGAATCCACATATTGAGGATTCACAGATCTGTCCCCTAAATATGCCAAATTCTACTTTATTAGTAGAATACAGGCATTTTTTTTGTTACTAGGTCCATATTTGTTAATAGAGTTTAGATCAAATTAAGGCCAAATTTCTTCAAAGGACCTAGTCCTTTTCAGGGTCCTCCTTTTTGGAAGGCCAGTAATTTAGGAAGAACTTACCACCCTTCTTCTAAAAATCAGGTTCCTTTAACGTGCCTCCTGCTGACTGCTGAGAATTGCTAATGATATTTTACTATCTTGATCCATAAATGTCCAAGTAATGAAGCACAGTGAAAAGGAAGTCAAAGAGGATTATCCATGCCTTAGGGCCAAGGCAATAGCATCCCGCGGACTATAGCTGTAGGACTGACACACTAGCTCTAAGAAAATGTTCTAAGACAATCTACTTGCCATTGATTTTATCTTATTTACTTGCAGACCCATAATTTTTAGAGCACGTGGGCTATACTCTTTGCAGCGTTCACAATTTTAAAACTATGAATTAGAAAGAATAAGGATGGAATGTTTCATAAAGCCTAGGGAAACGAAGGAATGGTTACAACAGCACATGACGCTTTTAGGGGCCACAGAAAACAGCGGGAAAAGGTTGATGTTTCTGGGTTATTTACACCTCCCCAACCCTCAAGAAAAGAAGCAGAACCCACTTAGAAAACAATGTAGACTATAGACTGAAACAAAGAGTGGTTAGGAACAGGAGCAGCTTTAATGAGAGAAGAGAAAGAAGGAAAAGAGTGGAAGGAGGCGGGAAGAGTCTTACAGAAGGGATTCCTGTGAGAAGATTAATGTAGAAGTCCCAAGGGAAAGCAAAAGGAGGAAAAAGAGAGAGGAAAACAAAGTGCAGTCAGGGTAAGGGAAGAGGAAAAAAAAAAGAAGCAGGGATGATACATCTCAATGCCATTCAAAGAACTGCTGTTTCCCAGTGCATCACATTCGAGACTGGGATCAGACACTTATAAGGAGGCAAAAGTCATGCACTCCCGTCTTTCAAAAATACTCTGTAGGTGCAGTGAAACTGCATAAAATTGTTAAGCCACTTAGAATGTATGGTAAGTAGTATGTTATATATAAAGCAATAAAACAAACTATATAACATCCTATGTGTCACCTTTTTATTGTTTTCTTGTTCAGAATCTTCAACAGCCTAAGGGAAAAAAATATATATACATTATCAAAGAAAAAGCAATAGGAAACACTCACAGTAAGAAAAAAAAAAAATCTCAAAAAGTTAATGCATTTAGAAATAAGTATACCCTTTTCCACTTTCCTGTGTGGCTCACCTGTCTCATACACTTGCAAAAATTTGCAGTTTCTTGGAAATCTGTGCATACAAGATATGAAATTCAACAGCTGGCTAGCAATGGGAATAGGAGGGAGGATGGCAGACAGTTAAGCCCAAACCAGTGCTATCCCTAGATGCCAGGAATAGGAAGTTTCAGAGAAGAATGAAATAATGACACACCTTGACAGCACAAAAGATCATTTGATCTGGATATGCAAATAGCCCACATTCTGAAAACTTAAGGGTTAAGACTGCTGTAAACTGTTCTTTAAATGTCCACATTTGGAAAAGGCCTATCTCAAGATGCTACTTGCAATGCAACAGTGTGCTGTCTGTCTTCAATTACAAGCTGCCACTACTGAGAATCTCAGACAGATAAATGTTGACTTGGCACTGAATGTACATTCCTGATCAGCAAAGCAGCAAAGAAGTTACCCAAGGACATATGCTGTGGATGAGTGACTAACCTGAAAAAAACCCAAACCCCAAAACACTCAGGTAGTTAAGGACCAGCTGACTTAGAAAGTGAAACCAGCCCCAGAGCAAAGAAGTTAAACAATACTTCAGTGGGAGGATTCATAAAAGTCCTGAAGAAGCAAAGATGTTGACTTGAAGAGATACCAAGAAGGTAGGTCTGATGTCTCAGTGATACTGCTAGAGAAATACTGCCAAGGGCAAGCTGTGCTATAAGAGATTTCCTATACCTATACTTTATCTGGAGTAAGATCCAAAGGTAGCCAGGCAGGAAAGAAGTGGCCAAAATACTTCTGATAAGGAACCTTAGCACTCACATGTGGGTTTTGGTTTTTTGGTTTGTTTTTTTTTTTTTCTTTTTTCTGTAGCAAGAAGCAATAACACCTTCAGTGCCACAGCAGGCTTAGTTTTGAATTCCAATATTCTGTACGTAATTACTGTCAAGTAATATTCAAGTTACTGAGCACAGACCGATAAACTGCATTAAATAAGGTAATAGTGGAAGAAAGGGAACTCTCACCCTGCCTGCCAGCTAGCTCTCTGGTATAGCCCCACTGCCATACCACCCCACTGGAGAATGATCGTCCAATTTAGCCTTCATTGCTACAGGGTAGAACCTACCCTACGAGTTAACGATAAAAAATAGCCAGGGAATCCCTGTAATGAAGACACAGGATGCAGCCTTGCAAAAAAACATTGTTCAGCAAGGAAGCTGAAATTCCACCTCATATTAGGGCTCTGCAACTGAGAGGCAAAGTTATAAAAAAATAATATCAGAAGCTGTGGCGGGAAACTGCCTTTAATAAGTATTTTTGATCAAATCCTCCGCTTGTATACTGTTTTCCTACATATGGATTCTATTTCCTCAATGAGTATTCCACCTGAACAAGCAGAAGATATTTTCAGCTACAAAACTGTGTCTTCTCATCAACCTAAAGGTTAGGAATCTGGTAAAGATTTAGGGTTTAACTCTTCTGACAACACATGCTGTGATGCTTCCACAGAACAGAGTGTCTTTTACACCCACTTCCACAGAAAGCTTCCAAAGAAATATTCATACAAGAAGTAGTCCCACCTTTTTGACACTGATGGCAACAGCTTCTTTTTGACTGTAATCATCTACAGTAAGGTCACTTCCAAATTTGTACTCTGGATGAGCTTCTTCTTCTTGGTCAGCTGCACAGAAAAGAAAAAGGAACTGCTGGTTTTGTGTGAGACATGAAACAAATGATAGTTGAATACACAGGTTTGTTTTTGGCATTTTTTAAAAACAGGAATTAATCCAGGTTATTAGGTTTCCAAGCATTAGTTGTAATTACAGCTAAAGGCCTAAGATTCTTACAGCTTTGACTTCACTATAATAGAAATTTTATTTACTGTATTTTTGAAGGAATCAGTAATTTGCTTAGCAGAAGTGTGAAAAAAAAATCCAACAGGCTTGGGGAAATAACAAGATAATGAAGACAGTTCTTTGAATAAGGATGTAAAAAGTTGCTGGCGTCCAGGCTTCTCATGTGCATTGTTAACAGTCTCCTTATGTGCCCCCTACTATAGGGAATGATTTTCATTTGCTTTTAAGGCGATTTTCCATTAGAATCTAGTCTACTCAAAGAAGTTAAAAGGCCTCTTACAAACACAAAACCATTATTCATATGGATTTAAACAATAATTTTAGAGAATACTTATGTGAGCCTCTTGATAATCTAGTATGTAGTTAATGACACAGCACAATAAGAACACTATTAGAAATAAGCATTCCAATGGAAATCAGCCTGCAAAACAACAGCATCTCCTTGGTGCTCCTTGACCACCTGAAGAAAGACACTGAGACGCCTTTCAAAAAAATTGTACTTTAGTCCTTTTTTTTTTCCTCCAAGAACAGATATCAAGATTTGGATTACCAAGAATATCTTTTATGAGGAACTCTACTGACCGCAACAGCAGTGGTTTTGTGCTAGTTAAAGAAAAAAAAAAAAAAAAGGAGAGGTACAAGGCTTAAGCTAAAGCTGGGATGTTCACTATGACAGGGGTCACAGGCCAGTACCCTCATACAGACACTTGCAGGCAATGCATGATTTACCCCTTCTGAAGGTGGACATTTAAAACAGACAAGGTGAATCACACCCTAGATATGTCCTTTTTTCTCTGTTGGCCATAAACACATTCCACATCACTGGTTCAGATCTAGATGTTTACACTGAAGACTGGCAAGAAAAATCCTATCCCTCATTTTATCCTTATAAAGTATAATGCAATAATCCAATCTCATGTTGACACAAGTATTAAAAATAGTGACAAAATCTGTTTTCAAAGCAAAGATCACAGCTTCGCACTCTCTCTCTCACACACAGAATGAAAATCTGCCTTGGTTGCTGCTCCAATATGACTTCTGAAGAGTAAGTAGAAGTCAAAGTTACCACTAGTACCACCCAAAGTAAGCTCATGTTTCTACCACAGACTGCCACGGAGACAGGAGCAGCTGTGGTATGTACTGGAGAGGAGATGGTAAGGCAGGAGCTCTGTATAAATGGTCCTGCACTGGGCCCAGACTTGCTGCTGCCGCCGCCACAGACCATGGACATGGGTAACATGCATACTAGCTGCTCATGCCAGCCTACTGATTTACCACAGGCAATGTTTGAAAGCCCTTCTCTATGATATCCTCACCACTTTCTATTTCTTCTTCATTATCATCCTCTAGGATATTTACAGGAGCAGCAGTTTCCCCAGCCTCCATCATCTTTTTCAGAGCATCAAGCTGTTCTGTTAATAAGAAAAATAAAAATAAATTAGCCATGACATAAACATTTGTAGAACAAAGAAATACAAAAGAACAATCATAAATTATTCTCTGATCTTAAGAGCTACTTTTATTTAATGGGATCTCTAAGTTTTCAGTTAGCAATAACATTTTACAAAGTACAAGCACCATTAGATGTACTCGGCTGTTAGATCTGAAAAGGTCAGTAAGGGCTGCGTCCAAAGCTCACTGAAGTTAAGAAAAATATTTCTGTAGAATTCAAAGGTCTTAGGAGCAAGCATATTACTTCTTCAAAGAATAAATAGACAGCTATCTCTTTCGTGCTTGATCTATGCAAATGGAGACAAAGTGCTTGGATTTTTAATTGTGTTTGATGTTTATTTCAGTTAGGCAGTATGCACATAATCATGTATGACTGAAGTCAGTGGAAGGTCTGCTGCTTATCTTTGAATGGAGAAGGAGCAGGGTTTATCACTACAGCCATACTGGAAACTAATACAGCAACATTACTATTACTGAAAGAAGATAAATATCAAAACTGGCAATAATAGCAAGAAGAGCAATTTCAAATTCCATTTCATTTTATGCTTATCCTGGAAAAACACAGCAATGCAAACACACCAGTGTAGGCAGAATTTACAAAAGATTCTATCTGCATTATATTTTAGCTCAACCAGCAATCTGATAAAAATCCCAGGATTACATTTCTAAGTTTATATATGCCTATGCCACATGCTGATACCAAGGCCTAGACTCTGGCACTCACATGAAACGCAAGAGCAAACACATTGTAATTTACATATAGTTCATATTCTTCCAACACTAACGTACAAGCAATTTGGAAAATTTAGTAACATGCTCTATTCATATCTATCTGGACTTTTGTTTCATTTAATACTTGACAAGCTTTACTCACTTTTTTCTACTTCAGGCTTCAGCCTTTTATTCTTTATGAGAATCTTTCTTTTGAGATCATTAGGAGAAGGTAAGGCTTTACCTGGATCAAGCTGTAAAACAATTTTAAGAAAAGGCTTAATAACAGCTATTTGACCTCTTTGTATCGCTATTTGAGATTTTGACTTTAGGACAGCAATGGTAAAGGGCAGTGAACAAGCAGTGCCACCTCAGGCACAACTCTGGGAGGTAGTGTGACTGCAATTATATTGTCTCCTCTGCTTCTTCCATATCCCATGGGAAAGCTGTGCTCAGGTAAATGTTGCGGGCTGAAGCCAGCACACTGGTCTTCAGCCTACACCATCCTCAGCTGCACTGGTCAAAATGCCTCCCCCTCTCTCCTGCAGTAAGCAAAGATGTGACCTGCAACTCTTTATCAGAGGACTTCCTACTTTCCCTCTCTCCCTGTGGTTCACACACAGTCCAAGTCACAGTTTAGTCTGTTATCATTTGATCTCTAAATAAGTCACCTTTTATGGTCCCTTCCAGCTGTAACAACGCAAGTGAGGCAGCCCACACATACTTACGGACTAGAAATGGGCTGGCACTGGTGAATGGAAAACTACCCAGTCTTTAGCTAGGTAACACGGACTGTTTTTGCCAGTAGGGTCACATCTTTAGTATTTGTGAAAGGCAAATAGCAAGCTTCACATCCACAAGTAAGTACTACTAAAAGCTTTTTTCCAGTTTGGGGGAGAAAAAATAGTATTGCGAAAAGAGAAGTACAAAATCCTCTGATTTAAGCCCTGTCACATCACTGAGGCTAAGAAAGAGATTTGGGTATGGTAATTAGTACCCTTCCCCAGCTCAGGCTTGCTCAGAATATTATGCAGGGAGTTGCTGGTGTAATGGACTGTGGTTTCCAGTGAACCATAAGTGACACAGAAGTAGAAGATATTTCCAGGACTAGTAAAAATTCTTAGAAGAAACATTCAGAAATCCTTAGCCTTAAATACAACTCTGAACTATGCAGAAGCAGCATTCTAGATGAAGAAACAAAAGAAAAAAACACCACGACTTGAAATCAATTAAAAAAAGCAGCAGAGGTGACAAATGACAACCCAGCAAAAAACCCCGTATCAACCCAACCTGACAAGAATGGGACCACACCTCCTAACAGGAGGGTAATGATTATCCACAACCACCAGGCTCAGTCATGGGAGTTTCAGCATGTTGGATGAAGAGAAAACACAATTGTTCCTGAGAGCACTTGGGTTGTAATTCCACTAGATGTCAGTGCTGCAGAGCTCATTTATCCCAAGCTTCCAGGATGCCAGTCTGCCTGCATCCCCAGGCACAGGGCATAGCTGGATGCCCATTTGGATAAGTATTTGTTTTTACTTAAAACCAGATCTGCTTCAACCAGTGCCACGGCTCTCTTAAGTCTTCCCTTCTCAGTCGAGGTATCAGAAACCAAGCACTCACAAAATACATGTTTCAAGCTCTTCCTGCCATCTCTGCAACATTTGCTTTGTAAGCAGCTGGGGACTGAATTTACCCTTCAGGAGGAACAGACACAAAATGCAGAAGGCTCAGCAGTGCTACAGAGCACAGGCAGCTGAGGCTTAACACCGGGCCCTGAGGTAGCAGCATGGCAGCCTTTGGCCAACTCTATTTTAGGCTTCCCTGAAAGCTGCTTTTGTAAGGAATGTGGCAAGGTGCTACATAGATAAGAGGAACACTACATATTTAGTTCTCTGGGATGCACTTTTCAGGGCAACAATTCGCCAAGCCTTATGAGTTGCTGTCCCTGCCAAAAAAAGCACAGCTCCAGAGATGATAATGCCAGGAGGCTCCTTTGCAGGGGTTACACAGACAGGATCTGAAAGGTAAAGCAGAGTCCTCTTCACTGCAGTTTCCCACAGCACTAAAGAGCATCTGCGTATTTTGGGTGCCTGCTGGCAGACAGTGAGCACGTTGCTCAGGAGAGTAAGGAAGGCCTGGAGGAGTAGCTGCAAGCACTGAATAACAAGCTATTAAACTCTCAAATACTGTGTTTGTGAAGGAGTGGCTGTTATTATCTCCTGCCACACAGGAGAGTGAAGTGCATGCAGATTACAGTGCACTTGATAGTCCAAATGAGACTGCAGGGAACTCTTCGTGCTTAATTTAATTCTTAATGCAGTAGTGGGGGCCACCTAGACTGCAGGACCTGATCTGGAGCATGAAGCATGCAAAGTGCAGCTGAAAGAGGTTTCCTCAGCTGAGACCATGCAATTTATAATTAACTGTTCTTCAACAGTGACTGGCAATTTCAGAGTTATGAATGACCTGCAAATACAATGTATGTGGTGTATTTTATGTAGGTGCTGATATTACGTCACACATCAAGGGGATGGATTTCCCCAGGCTGCTCGGCAGAGCCCTGTACAGAAGAGATTAAACAAATCAGATAAGGACAAGTTTGTACCAAAAAGCGTAGACACCCAAAATCACTAGCCATTTTTGAAATCACAGGAGTGGCAGTGAACAGCACTATAGGTGATATGATCATAGTTTATCATTTCTGTTAAATATAGCTAATATAAAAAAATTAAAAAGAGTGGCAGAATATAACATACTGGATGTGTTTCTAGAGGCTGCTTCAAAAGGAGATCTCCAAAAAGATCTTCACAGTATTTTGACATCTTGTACTGTTGATATTTACTGGAAAAGATGATGTTGGTTACTTTTGTAATATAAAAAAGAAATCACTATTACTCAGCAAAACAGAATAATATTAAGTAATGTACATATCCCAAATTATATACCGCTTGCTTTCTCTCAACTGAGTAGTATTACTCTACTGTAATTAAACTGTCAATAAAAATCTATTATCTGACATAGATGAATTTACTAAGACCAAAAACATAGATTAACTGAATCCCACACAACTAATGGAACATTCAAGTATATTTCCCAGCTTTACCACAGATAAAAATATTGCCATAATTAAGCTAGATAAAGATTGACTAGGATATTAAAGCACAGTCTCTTCCAAGTCACATTCAGTATACCTGCATATCCCTACACAGTTTTCAAGTACACTCAAATTATAGTATGTTTGAGGTTTGAGCTGTGTCATCTTTCCCATACATCACACTACAAGAAAAAAAAAGAAATAAAAAGGCACTATATACCTGCAGTGATTTTCAAATGAAAGAATGACAGGATACTCTGATGTAACAAATGCTGTTTCCTTAATGGCTTGAATGACATCCTTTAAAATTCAGTAAGAGGATTCAAATTAGATCAGATCCAATTACAATCATACTGAAAGAGATTTTATTTGTCCTCCACCCCACCCTGAGAAATACAAAGCTCAGTCTCAAATGTGCCAGGTGAAGCCACAACCAGAACAAACTATGCTCATTCTTCTCTGTTCTCCCACAACAACCTGGACTCAGCACCCAACAGGTGCCTCACTGCACCTGCAGCAGTGATGGCAGCTTCACCCAGAATGCATCAATGCTACCCCTGATCTGCTGCCAGCTTCTACTGCCAGGGAGAATTTCTACTACCACACTAACTCCTGCATCTTCAGGCTGCTTCCACAGCTAAGGAACTTCTCAGACAATGGAGAAGATACTTATTCTGTGGTACAAAGAGCCACAGGATGTGAAAATTTGGGGCAAGCCTGCTTCCTGCAGTTTCTGTGGAAAAGCAGACATAACACAGGGGTGTATGATGAGAGTAAGAAATAAGATCTGGGGACACAAAACTGTGCCTATGCAATTTGCTAGTCTGTCACAAGGGAGTAGCATCTGGGTGCTGAGGAGGGGAAGGTGCCCTGCATGGATTCCTGTGCAAGGGTTCTACTGGGGCTTACTACCAGGTGTAGAGGTCAGGCATTTACCTTGAAAAGAATATCTGTACACATTGCTTTTCCATGTGTTATTATTGGTTCTTGATCTTCACCTTTGCCATCCCAACAGTCCAGCTCCACACACCTAAAGACCCAAGAAAAATGATGTCAGCTTCCTTAGTGTTTCTGTACAAGCAAACTACTCAGGACAAGTTCTGAGCAGTGATGTTCAGAGCAGTAAGTTACAAAGCAGTTTTGGGCATTACATATTTCCTTCTAAACTGCACATGTGTAATTTCAGACTGCTTTTATAACTTTGGGTATATTACCTTAAATACACTATGTGTGGCCAAATATTATTTACACCTGAACAATGCTTTTAGCACTGTAACACTCTTCTAATTTATTCTCTTACTCAGTTAACTGTGACACATTCCAGTACGTTAAGAAATTAGGAAGGAAATCCCAAACTGATTCTAATTTACATATAAACTTCTAAATTAAAAAGTAAAAATTTCTCTGAAATTCTTCAGTTGTCATTTTGAGATCAGACTTGTTATCTTTCTCACAATTTGTCTCCTGACATCAGTTTCTACATTCCACTACCTTTCAATGTTTTTTGTGAGATAAGTAGTATCTTAAATATAAACATTTTAATTTAACACACTAATACATTTATACATTAAATTATGAAATATATCACCACCAAGGAATATTACATAGGTTTAAAGTATTAGATCCACAAATATCAAAGGCTGTTATCTTCTGCTTCCAACCTGCATCCAGCCAAAAGCACTTGTCTGTACATCTCCACTGAAGACTTGCCCCCAAACTGCCTGCCTGTTAGATACGTATTGTGAGAGGAACTGATGAAATAATGAGCCAAAGGATGGTCCATTTCTTGATATAATTCCAAACGGTCTAGGAAAACTGGGGCGTTTTCATCTGACATCAAGTATCTGCAAAACCCATCACTTGATATGACACCTAGAAGGAAGAAGAAAGCATAGCAAATTACTACTAAAAATGTATAGCAGGCAGGAATCAAACTGTCTCACAGAGCAGGTACCCTAGCACAAAAGCTATGCTATTGCTTATTGCTACTGCCTTCTTTCTTAACCTACATGATTCAGCAAAAAAAGTTGTTAAGCTTAATTATTTTGCTCAACAGCAAAGTTATACCTAAGAAGGGGAAAAAGACTGCAGAGAACAACCACTGCTGAGATATATTCTTGCCTTCTTTACATGCTAAGGTTCAACATGCTATTATATTAAACCACCTCTTTATCCTATTGATTACACCAGGATAAAATCCCTATCAGTAAATAAGATCAGTGGAGGAATGCTAAGAGGACACTGCTGCTGTTCCATTGTTACTCTCCATAAGCCTATCCCTGCAGTAGGTTTACCACATTTATTTAAAACCTGTTAGAAATATAAATCAGAGAAAAAATCTAAATAAGTAGCCAAGACTCAATAACTGGCAAAAGAATAAAAGACAGTATTATTCTCTTGCTACAGCTTGGTGCTTGCAGAATCCTTTGTGAATTACGGAACATTGTTTTCCAGTCCTAGATTAATTTCCACCTCCATAAAACATAGAATCATAGAATCATAGTTTTTACATCTTCTATTCTAAACATGTGGCAGCTACCTTCCTCATTTTGGAAAATACATAAAAATACACTGGCATCAAGAGGAATCACAGCTGAGTGTCTTTAAAAAAAAAAAAAAAAAAAGAGTTTACTAAAATCAAGTAATTAATACTTGGAAAATTCTACTTCATGTAGAGAGGAAGAGAAGTAAGTTACACTGCTTGTGAGTGGAAAATCCTCATAATGTTTATAAATGACTCCTAGACAAGAGAAGCATCTCCCTCTCTCTCAGATGATTCCTGGAAAGTCCATGTTTTCACAGAATTAAAGGAGCAATCTATTAATCTAGCATACAACGCAGTGTCTGGAGTAGCATATACAGTAAAAGCTCTTCCTCTAGGGGTTTGGTCGAAGGACTAAATTACCTTAAGGAATGGTGAAAACTATACATCCAGCTACAGAAGGATTCCTTAAGTTTAAAGAATGAGGAAGACAACTGTAAACTCTTCTCAACCAGTGGCCCAGAGAAAGTGAGAGGGGCAGGTGTTGCTGTGGAAGGCGCTGCTGGCGTCAACTCCTGTGATCATAAAGCAGCAGAAAGGCACAGAGGGGACCCACCAAGGCTGCAGCACTGAGCGAGAGTGGATGTGTAAAAGCTATTCAGCTTCTTCAGCACTAGCTTAATACATTAGCCTAAATGTCTCATGAAAGTGGCTTCCTGTTAGAATGCTTGAAGGTCTGTGGGCTTTGCAAGACTGCAGTCTCCTCCTCTGCATGCTATGATGATAGTAATTTCCAGCAAAAGAGCAGGGAGGACAGAGATGGATAGCAACATTTTTAATTTCTGCAGTTGATCCCAACACGGTTATTTCAACAGAATGGGCAAGAACTAGGAGCTAAGTTCAACCACTGACACCTCCAACACCCACAGCAGCTAAGGACAGGAGCAATCCAAGAATGGCCTGGAGACACTTCCTGCAATCTTGCTCAGAGAGAACATTTTTCAATGCACCCATGTAAAATACCCTGTTCTAAGCTAGGCTGCTGCCCTCAAGCACTACAGACTTTATAAGAAGGTAGATGCATACCCAGTGGTGCACAGAGGAATATTTTTTTTTTTTTTTTTTTTTTACACAGTAGTTGTACAGCTTTGTAGTCTCTCAGAGACCTTGGCCATAGCCATATGCAAGTTGCGTTGTTGCCAGGAGTCTCCATGTTGTTCCCCATTTACTCAATCTTAGCCTCTCCCATTTTGTTTCAGGATGGCTGTCTCCAGCCACGCTGTAACCTAGATCAGGGAAACAATCCTTCTAAAAAAAATAACTGATTTTGAGGGGGAGGTATTTTTCAGCAGCTCAATTTCCTGATCTAGTTCACTAGGTGGCCAAACAAGTGCTTGCCCCCTTACCATAAGGACTGCGAGCTCCCTTTTAAAAGTTTGGGTGCTTTGGAACAAATTCCCCAAATGCCTAAAATCAGTGAATACTGAATTCCCTCCCACATTTACCTTTACTCTTCAAGTCTTCATCTGGCTCATATGTCTCAATTATCTGCATTGCTCTTTTTGTGTCATAAAAGGGAAATAAAATTTCATTGAGCCGAGGATCTCGTTGATGCTAAGGTTAGAAAACAATGGAATTCAGCAAAACAATATAGTGCAAGGCTATCATCCAAGAGCATTTCATTACTGCAGATGAGAAAGAAAGAAGTGGACATTTAAAAAAAAAAAAGAGCCCTAAAACTTACAGACTACTCAACAGTAACTTTAGCTTTAGACAGAAAATGAACCTTATCTTTCATAAGAAACCTAGGCAGTTTGATTATTAAAATATTTTTTAAAAAACATTCTAGTGCAATCATATAACTGGTATTACTTTTACTTGTTCATGAAAATAATGACTGCACGTGGTATACGTGCAAATGAAATGTTGAAAATAAATTGATAAATCTCTCATCTTGGTAAATTCTCTCTTCCTAATCTTTTTTGTAGGTCATGTAAACTGACAGTCTTTACTGATGGAGCTGTAACCACCTCTGCAAAAATATGTCTTCAGCAATATCTACAGGCAAAGTAAAATTTAAAATAAAGCTATACTATAAATACAGAATTTGAAACCCAAGTTTAGAAATGTGCAATTACTGATGATTATTTGTGAATCGTGGAAACATTGTGTTATTATCTGTTCAAAAAACAGCATAGGTTCTTAGAAGAAATATGTACAACTTAAAAGAGCTTCACAGTATCATCTCTTCAATTCACAATAGTTTACAATATTAGGATTTCATAATAGATGTAATATTTAGATACAATTTAGCAGTGATTTCTAATACACTACTAAAATTCAGAGTTTTTAAGTTTTCACTTAATGGTGTGCTATGTAACTCTTGCTTTTTTCCAAAATGGATTAGAGCTGCACACTGTGTGCCTGATTCTCCATCAAAAGAAAATTAAAACAGGACTGAACGGAGTAGTGGCATGTAAGCAGATGCAATAAAACAAAGAAATAAATATGACTGTGAAAACACTCTTTTACCCCAGTAGGTGCACAGTTTTCAAGCTTTAGTTTAAGCAGAATTCAGAAATGTAACAGGCCACCCCCATATTGGTGATCAATATTTAGGAGTGGACAGGATGGTATTGATATGGCTTGGCACAGCACTATCGGCATTTGCTGTAATTCCTTATGTGTAAACTTTTTGACATTTTGATATGAAAAAAAGCAATATCCAATCAAAACCAAGCACTTGATTTCTTTTCTTACTATTAATACATTGCTGCACGTGCTTAATTAATTCCAAGAAATTGCAACCAATGCCAATTTAATCATGCAATTAAGGAGGGATCTTTCAAGTAATGCTACTGGCAGTCTGCAGCATCTAAAATACAGCAGTTTCATTCACTACACATCGGCTGTCTGGATATCTAAGTAAAACTCAGATGAAATATGATATGAGAGCAGGTGGAAGCAGGACAAAACTTGCTAAGCAGCACACAACAGCAACACAACACTGGCATGCAACAGTACAGTCTACTGTGACAAATGACAAGCTTCATACCATTAGTGACAATACACCACTTCAAAAAAATTGTAAGAAATAGTTGGGAAGGTTCTTAAGGAAAGTGCTCTTCCCCACTCTCTTTCTTCTACAGTTAGTCATAAGCAAACAGAAGAAAATAAATGGGATAAAGCAAAAAAACTCTCCTCTGAAGAAAGAGTCCCAGAGTTATTGGAAGGAGCTAAGAGGAAAATACTACTCTCGTAGCAATGATCATTGCTCATTATCAATTTTCTATTTGAGCAAAAGCATGTCTTTATGTTTATTTAGTTTAAAAAATAAAGCAAAATTGACAATTGATAAAGCTTTACTTAAAATAAGGAAGAAAGCTAGTGTCTCTTGGGCAAATGTCCTGCACCATTGAGCTTGCTGGCACAAGAAACTCGAAGCCCAAAAGCTGACCACAACTAGAAGCATGAAGTTTTATCTAGAAAGACAACATGCTCCAGGACTAATTGTGTACATCCAACAAAGTTGCATTTGGGAAGAGGGAGTGGGAAAGTGGGAGGGGGCAGTGGGAAAGGGAGGTAGAAAAGGATCTCCTCATACCTCCTTCCCACAAGAAAGGATGAGTCCTGGTCAGACTACTGAATTTCCAGTTTGACAGTTAATTGGCTTATTAATTTATTGCTGCAAATGAATGGCCGGAGCAAATCTCAATAGTAGTGATTTCAGTTCTTTTTCTACTACATTTTCTTTTTTCAAAATTTGACTTCAATACTTAGTGCCTGACAATAATGGAATTTCAAAAAACTTCCCAGAAGCTTTAATACACAATTAAATCAGCTGTCAGCCAGCAACATTTAAAAGTCAAATAGAGACAGCAGTTTGGAAAAACTCCAGGAAAGCAGCTCACACTCCACTCATACCCAGTAACGTACCCTCATGCGCCCTTAAAACCCCATAACACTTAGAGCTTCTGTAGCATGCCTTGGAGATTACTGATTAAAGATAATTTAGGTTAAAGACTCTCATGAAGAATGGCTCTGCCAAGTAAATCCCCTCTCCTATATAATGATAATAATCTTTTTATATTTTCCAGCATTAAACACCACTGCTAATTGCAGTGTTGGCCAGCTGTCAAGAGGACAGAAAAGATAACTTCAGGAGGGAGATTCCAGGTCATTTAGTACTTTTCAAATCATGACCAAAATTTTAAACTCTCTTTGAAGACCAAAAGAACTCCAGCACAGAGCCAAACGCATTAGTTTCAGCCATCAGAATGAATGTCCTGCTATACAAAACCACTTGACTAATTTTTCCGAGCTCTGGTCACGCACTAGCGGGCCAACATTCCAATTCAAAATGTGTTGTGTTGGTAAGAATGTAGCCAATAAAACACATCTTTCTTCAATACTGCCGAAAAATAAGGCTTCAAATTCTGTAAAAAGATCTGCAAACACAATATAAAACTGAGAGTACAACAATTCAATTTTAATTTTTTAATCGGTTACTGTAGGTAGCCAGGAAATTCTTACAATTGCTGGCAGCTCTTCTTCAGAAGTTTGTGCTTCAAGGAAGCACACTTTGAACTAAAACAATTACAGAGATCAATTTTAAAATAATGATAAAACAGTAATTTACTGAAAAATTAGGATTAACACTAAAAAAAAAAATAATCAGAAGCTAATATGATTCAGTGTGGGGATAGGGCAGTGTGCTTCAAGCAGTGAAGTATATCTGTCACAAGAAGTGAACTAGAGGGTTCATGTACTTTAAGGGGATAATTTATAATTTAAATCACAATGTTATCCTTTCTCTCAAATGCAGAAGCAAGAATGCCTTAGCTGTGTGCTCCAATTTTCTAATAGAGAGAACTAGGTGGATACAAACCAAGGCCCCAAGCAGGTAACCATTAGTCCTGAAGCTGTTTATCTTCTCACTATCTTTTATTTTTGAATATTCTTTCTATGTGTAATTCAGGTTTGGGAAAGATTAAGGCCTGTGTTCCCTACTGAAAAAAGAAAATTATATTCTAAATTTGATATATGGGGAACTGACTACTCAAATCTTCGTATAGCAGTATCAGAAATAGATTTATAAATATTAAAATAATTTTAGATGGAGAGATTTTTGGTAATGCACCCAGTCCCTAAAAGATCAAGCAGCTATCCATGCTCCAGATGACAAGAATCTACAGGACCAAAACCAAGCAGAATGCGCCAATTTTCCATGTGTATGTTCTTGTCAAATCTACATAGTGCGTTTATTGTTGCCATTCCAAATGAGTCCATCTTCTATAACTTACTGTGCTTTAGGAATAGAAAAAAACAATCCCACACTGTTTATTGAACTACTTAGCACACTCATGATGTTTTTAAGAAATGCTAAATACTCTTGCCAACAACTGTGTTCTGGAAATACAGCAATAAAAATATTTCCTCTTATTCTGCACACATAGTATTTTAAAAATCATATACAAACTCTTAAAATATCCTCTTAGCTCTTAGATTTGTAACAGATTGAAATAATACTGTTGAGAAGAATCAAACCACTGTTTATAAAAGCCTACTTTATTTTTTCTATTATTCAGAAGAATTAGCAGATATATTTAGCTGTGACCTACAGGTACAGTATAAAATGTGTAAAACATACATAACACACAACATAACACAACAGTAAGTAATCAACAGATGCAATCTGCAAAGCCAACATGTAGAAAGCACAACAACATACAAGGTTGAAGCTGATTTTTGCACCTGGATATTACCATAATGGAAAGATCAGCGGATCAAAAAAGCACAGCAAATAATGGCATGATTCATGCAATGGAAAGATTGGAAGAAGCAAGCCACTGCAGACAGACTTGTATGGTAGTTAATGTATGAAAAAGCTTACTTCATTTAGAAAGCTCACTAATTGGTCTACCGTTAAATAATCAGTTTTGTCTCCATTGCTGAAAAGAAATTTATTAGAGAGTGTAAGTTTTCATGTACGATGCTACAGTAGGTATGATTTACATGTTGACATTGTTGATACTTTTAAAATCACCTGCTTTTCTACCTCAAGTAACTCTATAATCTCAAAATTAACAGTCACAGAAAACATACTAACTGTCTATGCTTGGCACAGTATATCTCCCATAACTTCCTATAACTTAACAAACATTACTTCATAAAACAACATGTAAGTCCTCCCGCTGAGAATAAACTGAGTGAAAAAACTTTTTAAACTTCAAATTTCTTATTTAATTTAATTAGTTCACATACTGTGTTAATCACCTAAAGGAGCAAGTTAAAATTACAGTTAGTTAGTAAAGCCACTGCAAAAAAAAAAAAGTTCCAGGTGCTTCCTATAACTCATGTAAAAGTTGCTCTAAAATACAGAGTGAACTTTTACATTAACAATCTGAGAGGGAAGGAAGGGAAACACAGAGACTTGAGTTTGTCTTAAAATACTGCTGATGCTACTAGGATTCAAGGTTTGATAGTCTTTACAGTGTTCTGTCACTATTAGACTAAAAATACAGCAAAATGAGTTTAAAGCAAGATTATATTAAATTTGAACTTACATCTTCTTAAAGAGGTCCTCTATATCAGTTCGGGGACATATCTTTTGGGTGAGCTCATAAAATTTCTCATAAGTAAACGCTGCAGGCTCAATTTCATCATTCTGCAACAAAAAGCAAAGGTACACTTATCCAGCAAAAAAGAGCTTATATGGTCTTTTCCCAAGAGCGTATCTTATATCAGAAAAAGCAACCAAGAATAGATTTAGCTCTTTACACAGTACATGCCTAGTTTCTTTTGCATTTTCGGACAAGAGTTCTTAATTCATCTTTATCATAAATTTGTTTGATGTGCTTATATTCTGACCTCACAGTAACAATTCTACATTAAAAAAAAAAACACCAAACTGGAAAATTGTCTTTAATTTTCCTCTGAAGCTTAGAAAAAACCACCCAAAAGTCCAAAATAGTGCACAAACTTCAGGATACTTATACCGAAGCCAAGGAACATTGAGAAGAGTCCCAGGTTTGGTGCAATAGTTTTAAAAAGCAAAGTGGCTCTCATACAGGGACATGTAAAACTTTCATGAGAGGGGGAACACAAGGCTTAACACATTCAGTACTGTATCCTCCTCTGATCAAGATGATAACTGCAGCAGTGAGGAAAAATGTCACCTCAGGTGCCAGGCACTGCTACAGCTGGGGGATTCGGGTCTTTCTACACCCCTGTCTCCCCAGCTGGGGACAGCAAGCTGCTGAGCCTGCAGGGCTGCCCATCACCAGGCACTTGCCGCGGTCAGGCCAAGAACCAAGGGCTGGAGTCTCCAAAACAAAGGGAGACTGGGCAGGGAGTAAAGCTGAAAAAAAACCAGCTGCAACTGTAAACAGCTGCCACCTCTCTGGGGCTGCTGGCAGGGGCTCCCGCCATGAGTGAGACGCAGCCAGAGAGCAGTCATCCCACATACAGGAGGAGTCCAAGAAATACAAGACAGCATGCAACAGGAAAAAAAAAATATTATGTGCATATTCTATGCTCATATACTTTGCATAAATGAATGAAAGGTAATCTGTTACAGAAAAAAAGGGAAGCCTCATCCAAGTGGTTTACAGACCACTATGTCATACAGATTTAATTACATTTTGGTTTTAGTAAACAACTTACAGTGATTAGTAAGTTACTCATGAACAATAGGCGTGTGTTTGTGTGATGCAATGACTTAGATCACAGCTACAAATGTTAATGATCCATCAATTTATTAGTATATAAAACAGTTATTCAAAACCACTAAATACCTTTCCACTGGGAAGACCTAATTCCTTAAGTGCCTGAAAGATCACTTTTTCTGTTTTACCTGATGCAAAGGTTCTGGTAATGCTAAAACAAAAAAGAGTGGGGAAAAAAGAAAAAGGAGAAATGTTAGTCACTTTTTAAACAATCAGTTCTCTCTCTCCTGCTTTTACTGCCAACATTTTCCTCTGGCTTCAACTGATGAATGTAAGCATCTTCCAAGTAATAGTGCAGTTGAAAAAGCGCTCTAAGCTTCACAGAGCAGCAGTGCTCTGCCTGCAAGCTATCCATTAGATAATATATCAAAATAATGGACTTGAAAAAGAAGAAAAGAGGGTTTTTTCCAATATACTGAGACACAGAGCTGTGCAAAGCATTATACTGTTGGCTTTTTTTCAACTCTATACAGAAATGACTGTGTTTAAAAAGTAGCAGATTCTTCAAGTGATGAGACTCCTGTCTCCAGCCATTCCTGCTTGTGGTGGTCACTGGTAGCCAGAAACGCCCAACATGCATGTCAAATCTCATTCCTGCTCCCTCACCAGCTGCAGTGCTCCCTCCTCCCTTTGAATGCTCCCTCACCTTATAAACAGCCCTGCTGTAGACATACTATGCACAACTCATTTAAGTAGGTCTCAGCTGCCGCTCAAGTATTTCCAACAAACTGATTAACTTCCTTCTACAAAACAGGGGTGATTTCACCATGCATGAGATTGATCAACTTGAAATTAAACAAATCCAATTAAGTTTAGCTGTTTGGTATGATTCATGTGAAAGCATTTGGTCTATTTCTGTTTCCATTTGAGATAAGTATGAGTAACTTCTAACTGTGGAAAAGTAGATCCAAACTTGACCTCTCCACTTCCTTCTGTTTAGGGTCTAAGCTAAAATGATGTGTCCCACAACCCCTTGATTCTGGTGTCTCAGTCTGGAAAGAAAATCTGAAATTCTGTATCCAATATCTATTTCTAATGCTAAGAAAAGTTGTACATTGGAAAAGTCTCTATAGTTGCCTGATAAGAATATCAGGCTTTTATCATCAAGTGAGACAAACATTTCCTGAGACTTCACTAATCTCATGCATACTAAATAATTTCACATGGTGAAAGATGTGAAACAAACTGTTGCTGTTATTTGTTGCCATAGCAATTCATAGTTGTTTTACTCTCCAAAGCACTCTACACTGCCTGTGTAAATATTTTCATACTAATAAAATTAAGATCAGGAAGCCAAAGATCTAAATGATATAATATTTTAAATAATATTTTAACAAATGTTGGCCCTTTTTTTTTTTTTACTGGGTTCTTACAGCAGTTCGATTTCTATGTCCCTATTTAGGCACCTAAGTTAGTTATTTGATTTTCCAAAGCTGGTAAGTACAGGAATGTTTTCACTAAAATACAGACTGAGTTTAACTTCAGGCACTTGTTTCTTAAAAAAAAGTCTCAGGCATCTATTTTTCTACTAATTCTCAAACACAGAGTAATGTCAGCTCTACTATTTACAACCTATCTCCAGCTCTTTAAAAAATTCCATGCCTGTTCTAATGAACCGGGCCCCAATAATAAATGTCATGTAAAACACATAATATTGGCATAAGTAATTAATCAGAAACGGTGAGCCAAGATTCCATGGCTGCAGGGAACTTATTTTTGATGCCAAACTATTTTTTATTTCACCAAAGATGACAGCAAACATAGCAGTAATTTGTAATGAGAGCGGCAACCTAGAGAAGATTGCATGAATCAAAAGAGAACGTAAAAATACAGCATGACACTTCCATTTTGCTAAGGATACTGTAAATAAAGCTACTTCTCCCTCTACCAGAAGAGACTTCATCCTAGCAGATTTACATTCACCTTGTATATGCCTTGGAAGAAAACTGGGCTACTTCAGATGCAGGCAAGTTACTGGTTGACAGATACCTACAGCTGGTTTACTCCTCGTGTTCTACAGCGGTTTGGGGCTTTTTATGGTAACATGGCAAAGTACTTCCGCATCAATATTTAAAATAATTCCCAAATATGGGACTGAAGGGCATGAATCTGTTGTGCTTAAATGGATTAAATGATTTCAGACCTTCACTACTTTCCAACTGTTACTTCAAAAATCAAGCCAACACATAAACTGTTCAATCTCCTGGCTCCCCTGAATTTATCAGTTTGGCTGGAACTGGAAGTACCGCTGCCTACACTGTACAAGAAATTATCTAAATCTATGATTTCCAATCATGATATAAGTATTAAAACAGATTTCTTCCAGGCACTCTAGAGTAATCAATATAGAACACATTTACTAAAAAAGCGTAATTTCACATTAACTTAATTAAACTACTGTAAAACAGATTTAAGCCTCATTTATCACAGCGTAGCTATTTTTTAATATATTTTCATAGTTAGAAGCTAAATTAGCTTAAATCCTTTTAAATGTAGTTATACAGGGGATAAGCGTAGATTGAGCAAAGCTGATTTCTAAACACTCTGGCTGAGCAGGTGCAACTTGCACATGTAGAAAATCCATTTTCTGCCAACACTGCAGAAACCAAGTAGAAATTTTGAATTTTAAGACACACTGACCTTTTAAGTCATCATTTACAGTAGTGCTAAAATCTGAAAATAAAAAAAATCTTACCAAATGCCCTGTCCTGTAAGATCCGTAGATGTAGTTCTAGACTCAGACTGCTAAAATGTATTAAAGCCCAAAAGACAAACATGGTGCTCACCTAAGGTTTTCACACTGCTAACTGCCAGAATTTCTTCTCTCCCAAACACAGCAGGTTGATAGCAACAGATAACGCCCCAGAGTACAGTAAAATCCAAAAGAAGTTGAGAAAAAAATCTTCATGACTCTACAACCCTCAACTGTACTAAGGAGGAGTTAGTTAGGAATATTTATGCCATTTACCACCGACAGCCTAATGATGAGCCATCTCAAGGCTCATCATTCCCTCTGGCCACGTGCTAGCTGCAAAAATCCTTCTTAAACCTGAGAAGAAACGCAAGGAGCTCATTTCTCAGGTGAGATTTTTTTTTCTTAAGTATTTTACTGCACTTCCATGTAAAAATAAAATACAGGAAACCTCGTGATACTTGTTCCTGTATTTTAACAGATTTGCTGGGTATTCTGCTTGAGAGAGAATAACCTTCCTGTCTGTATCCCCAGAGCTACAGCAATTGCTGCAGGAGTACCCAGGCAGCCGGAAGAAGTGGAGGTTTGACACAGCAGGGCTCACTAGCTAACACTGTATTTAAAACCAGATAGATATATGGGAGGGGCTGACCATAGCAATCTGGAGCTCAGTTGAAGGGGAAGCATGCTCTTTATCTTTCTTTCAGCCTCTCACTGACATCTCTCCTAATCCTTTTAGCAGGTGATACAGTGCTTCCTAGATGAGCCCCCAAAAGCTGCCACATTTCACCCACACCAAAATAGTGCATTCCTTGGAGCATTCAGATGTAAAGAAGATTCAGCTTCCTTCTGCACAGAATGGAATTGCAGATCCCCTACAAATTTACACTGCAAACCACTTTTGCAATAAATTAAGCTGCTAGAGACCAATTTCTGTCAACCTGGAAATAGTGCAAATTTGAAAAAACAAACTCTTGGAACTGGAAACACTTTTAAGAAAAATCATTCAACCTTAAGAGATCATTTAAGTCCTCTAAAATCAAACTGCAAATCTGGCAGGAAGATTTAATACAATGTGGACTGGACTCTTCAGCAATACGCAGGGTTGTTGCATACACAAATCAGTATGCAGTAGCACAATGGAGAGATTTATGCCTCACTAAATGTGAAGTAAAATATTTCATGGTAGAAACCATTTCAGACAAGCTAATGTACTATAAATTCGTACTGAGGAATAAAGCTCTAAGTTTAAACACAGGCATAAAGCTCTACTGTCTTGAAAAGGATTTGCCCCTGTAGTATTGTTCCCTCATCTTAACCCTTCCGTTGATATTCCTCATGGGACTTCTGCACAGAAGGTTGCCTCATGGCAGTTTATTTCAAGTTTGAGAAACAAGTTGAAAGATTAATACACTGAAGCAGCCTTAACACTGTCAGCCTTGACTCATGAAACTAAAGAAACCTGGAAGGCAGCCTGGCAGGCCCTTTGTCTTTTTGCAGATTCTATGGATGCAAAATCCTCTCTCCCTTGAAAAAAATTTTGTGAGACTTATCTTACGAAGTCCTCCTTCTTGCTCCCTTCTGTGAGTTTCTATTTCTGAAAAAAACAGCATGTCCCAAAAGTGTTGTTTTCATATACTCATAAAGAGGAAAGAAGCAAAATGTGTCAGGAAGAATTAATTGCTAGAACAGGAGAGGGAGAATTACTGCCCAGCCAGAGCAGACTGACAATCAGTAACTTGAAATAGTTGATACCTGTACAGAAAGAAACACACTGTTCTTGCTTTTCTGTTACTGACAACTAACCCAAGAATTCATTTATCATATGGAGAAAATCAGGTATTGTCCTGGGGGTTCCTATAAAAGCAAAAGTATACGGAGCAGAGCTATTTGTCTCTTTTACAAGGAACTACATTTTAAAATGTACCTTTTTGTCCTCTACTTAACTGTCTTGCAAGTTTTTATGGTTCTTTTGGTAAGTATTTCATGAAGTTTTACAACAAAAAAAACTCATTCCAGAGTTTGAGGAGTTTTAGGCTGAGAAAACTAATGCACTTAGCTCTAAGTGACTTTGAAAACAACTACAAGCACTCATACCTTCATCACAATGGACTAAGAAAAAAAATCAGTGGACTGGTAAGAAGTCCTGCCTAGTTTACCAAGAAAGTATGACACTCAGCTAAGTATGTCTAGTTCTGTATTTATTTTTACATATGTATTAGTAATAAAACTTATATTTCCCTATTAAGCCACAGAATTTTATTAACATTATACAACCAGTACTTGATAAAAACCTGAATTCCCAATTATGCTTACCTCCGAACTGGAATTTTCCCATTTGTGTTTGTTAGAAAGGCCAACTTCATCCAGCTGAAATTAAGAATGAAATATTTTTAAAATACTATTTATTAAAATTAGGATCTAGACACTTATATTTAGATTGAGATTATTGCCATCTCCGTGAAATAAGTACAGACAAATAATTGTTCTGTAATAAAAACATCTTTCTGTAACTTTTTAGCGCTTGAGGCAGAGTAGTTCTTTAACTGTAAATGCAAAGAGGAGCCCAAAAGAATCAGTACATCAATTAACATGAGTGTGAAGACAATCAAGACTCATGGGGGCTTGCTTGCATATGCATCAATGAAAGAACAAACTAAACAATAATTAAAACATACAATATCAATAAATGAAATGAACATTATAAAGTCTCTTATAATTTCTCCTGGACATGTGCCAGATAAAGACTTGAGACCTCTTCTTGTCATAGTGAAAGATAAATCCTAAACTAATTTAACACCTTTTCCTTTATTACAATGTTTGTGATTGCAAATGTTGAACTATGAAAAATATTACTCTTTTAAAAATTCCAAGTAGGAAAATACTAGTACAGAAAAATAAAGGAGAAAGGGGAGGAAAGAAAGTACTTACTGTTTCTTGAGACATGTCATTGGACTCACATTGTTAGCTCTAAAGTTATGGATGATGGATCCAAGCCCTTCTACCCATTGCTGAAAAACACGAAAATACAGAAACATCAAATTAGGAAAACTGAAGAGGGAAAAAGTAGGAAAGTTGGTCTTGAGGGAAACCTCTTCTTCCTTGCAGGTATGGATAATGCTTGTAGCCTGCATTGAGTGAAAAAACTACCCACTGTCCAGCCACATTTTACCAATTACTATATCATCCTTCACTGAACAAAGTGATTGTGCGTTCCATTCTTCCAAGTATTACATGGAGCATCAGCGGTGCTATTAAAACAGCTTATTGCCAGCAAAGGCAAGCAGCCCATTGATTGATTTATTAAGCCTTCTATTTATAGCCTGTATAAACATACGCCTCCCTTTCAGTGGTGGCTGGCAATATTAGCTATTACTAAGCAACATTATACAATATGTGATGACATATTTAACTGATTCACTTTTAGAAAAGGAATGAAACAAAATATTAATAAAGCTACAGCAAACCACAGGGAGGCACAACAATTATTCTGTCACACTGATCTCATGTAACACCCTGTTACATATTCAAGTCCTGCTTGCTTTCTGGCTTTCATCCTTAAAAAGCAACACATTCCAGTAATCACTGGTATGACTTCCAGCCAAGAGCAGCATTCCAGCACTTACTTATGTAATTCCTTTTTATGGATATATTTTCTGCTATAGCTTGTACCTAGACTTCGCAGTACTGTATAGAAGAAGCTTAAGGATTAGGCTGATTTCAGCACTCATCAATTTCAGCAAGAATCTTGGCAGGATAAAGCTATAGGAAGAGAAGAAAATGACAGCACTGCAAGCCAAGTTCGATCTCAATTATGCCATTGTAATACTAGGATTACTCAACAGATCATTTACACTGGTGGAACTGAGACAGGATTTGGTCCACTGCTTAATGTTAACCTTATGAATAAAGAAGCTTCTTGCTTCCGGCCAAATTCTGTGCATGCAGCTTGAACTGACTTGGGCAGGATCCAGAATTTGGCACTTATAAATAGATGCAGATGAGTATATTTTTCTTTTCATGAATGAGTGCTGTACATCTGCAAAACAGATGAAAAAAAATCATCATTTATACAGGAGGAATACTAATGTCTTTGGAAAACGGCATATTGTAAACTGCAGGCAGTAAATCCCTATAGGCTAAACCAAGGTCTAAGGTGCCAATTCAACAGACAAATACACTTAAGCAGACTCTTGTACTCACGACACATTACAAGCACATCACAAACTTCTCTTTAAACAAGAAATTATTAATCAGACTCCCTCAAAAATGGACCTTATAAATCTATTTTACTTTGGGAAAAGTAGCCATTTATCATTACATTTATTAAGATTTAAATATTCCTTTTCAAATTATGCTTTTCAAGAAGTACTGCATAAAATATGCATACAAGTAGAATAAGTGATATATCTGAGAATCAGTTGAAAATAGAAGTCTGAATTACAAGCAAAGCTAGCATTTGGGGGTTTCTCTGATGCGTTTTTGTGTTTGAAAACAACCCACCAGTAACAGTCTGCCCTTCCATTTCTCTTTTCCCAACTGCACGAATAAGATGACTTAATAGTCATAAGTACAGATGTACTGTCTAGGGATATAAAGAAAGCAAGATTCATGGGAAGAGATAATATTATTTATTATATTTATATTTGTATATATTCATATTTATGTATAATTTTATAAATTAATTATTTATTAGAACTGATATAACTGGAAGCCATCGACTAACTTCGGGAACACTTATCTTTTCCTACAAATGTCCCCTCACCTAAGATGATATAGGAACAGTGTGTGTGATAATTTCAGGATAAGTGCCCAAGTCTTAGATATATTTCAATCTCCTAGAACTGTTGAAATTCGACTATCACCATTCAACTATCGTTAACTATGTATGTTTGTGGGGGTATTTTTTGTGGTTTGTTTGGGTTGGGTTTTAAACAGTAAAATGTAACACTACTGCTGCATTCACACTCTCACAGCTATAAAGAAGTTCATCCTTGTATGATCTGGATTAGTCTGTAGTCCCGTAACAGCTACTCAACCTTTCAATGCTGACCCATAAAGTAAATTGGCACACGCACTGCAAACAAAAAACCCTTGCAAAATTTAATTATGCAAAATATATGTTGTGAATAAGCTTCAGTCTTTCAAAACTCCTTTTTCTTTTTTTTCAGCATTGGCAATGTCACCATTTCAATAGGAAAAAACACACAGATCCATTTCAATGCAACTACACTAGATATAACAAAATCTAATATTTAGAAGTAAGGTTACCCAGCGCTCAGTTCTGAAGCTACTTCTGTAAATCAAGAACAGCTACCAAAAACGGAGCACTGCTAGAAAAGAAACCAGTATAGAGAGAAATCAATACACTAACCACTTACAAAAATAATGTCTTTGCAGGAATTGTCCTGATGATTCCCACTTTAGAGGGCTCCCTAATCTTTTTTTCAATGATAATGCCCTTTCCCGATAGAGATGCCATATCAGGAACTGCATTCTCTTACATCAAAAAAGCACAGAACTACAGCCAAACACTGACGAACCACGAAAGCATCACATCTCTGCTGGCATCAAGCAAGAGAGGAGCCTAAGAGTCTCTGTCCATCCATGAATCATCTTTCCATTGGCACGATGTCCCCTGGGCAACGCATGGCAGTTTGAGAGACACATTTGCCTCTCTGTTCCATACCATGCAGCTGCACCACAATGTAGCATCTGGCTGCTTGTACTTCAGTTTGGGGCTAAAGTAGCTTCTGGAGCGTTTCATTAGATATTCCCTGCAGTTACCAGCTGGCCCCAAATTAACTAGGAATAAGAGAGCTGAGGGGGAAAAAAAAAAAAGCTTCTGGATTGTGAACATACTATATAGAAGCATAATGACATAAGAAGAGAAAATTTCCTCATCCATAGATTAATAATTGCTGGTTCAGTGCAACACATTCAAACTCTTTGTCCTTCTGAGACCCGAGAGCCTCCAAATAACAACTAGCTTCATAATCACTTTAAGGCACTGTGATCCTGACCAAAATATCCAAAGCCTGAATACTCTGACAAATATCAAGCTGGCAATATATTGTTTTCCTGACAAGAAACCATTCCCATGTTTAATGTACATGGATGAAGGAAGAGCTCAGATTTTTCTCAGCTAACACGCTATGAAGAATATAGCAGCAGCCTTGCTTGTATGCTATGACAGCGCTCCTTATTGAGGATGAAGCTGAAAGACCCATGTGCCTCTGGAAGTAAACAGGGATAAAGATCCTCAGTTTTCTTCTTTTGTGCTCAGCATTTCCACATCACTATCTCTCCAAAGAAGGAAAATTTTACTACAAGATGAAATTCTGAAACAAGATAGATAGGAAACACTTCACTTGGGTTTTACAGAAAGTTTGATTCTTACTGATGCTAGTCCTAAATATTTTCCGATTATCAAAATATGGCTCAGTACCTTTGACCTGTGAATGTAACTCCTGAATTGCTCTCTATATACCAAGATTTATTCCAGATTCATATAAAAGAGGAATCTTGACCCTGGTATCTTATCCTGCAGAAACAACAACCATGAAAGGAAACAAAACCAAAGACAAGTACCCAAGTGAAGTGTTTCCTATCACCTTAAACACAGACCCTCTGGCTAACACAAAAGAACAAAATCTAAGTATACACTGCAGGCTGGAATAAGCAGACTGTTGTTTTTCTCTGACAGGATCCAACATTGTCAAATATCTTTATAAGGAGAAGGTGCAAGAAAAATTGATGGAAGAAGCACTCTCCTGCTTTTTCCTGTGGCACTCAAATGCTTCTGAGGCACTTAGTAACCTTGTGTTAGCCAGGGTTCAACGATGAAACACAGGCAGCAATGGCAGGGCATCAACCTTTCATTTAGGAGCATTAAAAGGGCAAAAATTGCAAAAGGCTAAAAATCACTCTAACCTACAGCTCCTGAAATTCTAGACAAGGTCACCCATGGCTTATTTACAGATAAGGTCAGTATTAGCCAAATTGCTTGAAATTATTTTACCTTCACTTCTTCAGCGAAGATACATTTTCCAGTATTGGAAAATCGACAGTTGCACTCTATTTAATTCAAGCATTGGGAATGCTGGGGAAGCAAGGAGGCACTGCCCTCTGACTTCGGTATTCAGTGCCTGTGACTGGCTGTCAGAGTCAGGGGCTTGATAGCTTGAAGGTTCAGGAAACCCACGGAAAACAGAACCGTGTTTCCCAATTCTTGCTAAGACAGACATGGGTTGCCAGGATTCCCTGCTACTTTGCCCTCCTTTAGTGATGCTGTGACCAGTAGATGTCCCTCTTCTCTCAACACAGATGTTTCAGAAGTAATTTCTGTTCTATGAAAATTACCATACCTCTAATATAAGACAAAAGCAAGGAGACTAGACTGATAACGGTGTAAAACCTATCCCCTACCTCACCAACTCCAGCACAAACTTGTGGGGTACTGCTGTGAAAATTCTTGTACAAAGATAAATGGGACTCTTCCTACTTTCAAGTATTTAATCAGAAAAACTGGTGCTCACACAAACACTCTGTATTGGGAATTGCCTGATGTGTCCAGACCCTTTCCACCCCACAATGACTTTTCCAAGCATTGGAGGGGTCTACTCTGAAAGCGGCAGGAAAACTCACTTTGGCTGCTTTTGTATACAAAGACAAGCATAGTGGAGCTTTGCACAGCGAAATCAACCTCCTGCTACAGAGAGCCAGGACTGAAGTTTTCAATTTACTGATAACTCCAAGCGGCATAGCCAAGAAAGAACATGAAGAAGCAGAAAAGCAAGCACCAGTGATCTCAGAGATGCCTAAGTACAGGCTGGATAGGATATGGAGATTTCTCTAAAGAGCATGGTATAACATACTTGGCACAGGGTTACCTGAACATGTAAGCAGCTGTCATATACTTAAGACAGTCACAGTTCAAAAACGTTTATTACATAGGTTATGAGACATAAGCCATATACTAACATAACAGGACACAGAAAACAGCAGCAAACTCTTAGAGTTCTGTTTAAGGATATTCTGCAGGTTTCTTGGAAAGTTTTGCTTTGAAACATCACAACAAACCAAAGCTATGGGAAAAGAGAACTATTCTCTAATGTGACTGTGGGATATTCCTGTGGGAATATTCTGCTGCCTTCTAGTTACCCTCCCAGCAATATGATCTGTGCAAATAATTAACAGCTTGTTTCATGGAAAAAAGTCATGGTCAACTAAACCAGAACTTTTTATTAAGTCAAAAAGAGACACAGTGTAGAATAGCAACAAAAATTATCAGCCTGAAGTGCTTCGTCTTACCAAAAGCATGGTGGTCCATTTAACAATTTTAAACAAACTGAAAAATACTTAAAAAAGGAAAATACTATTCCAACTGAAAAGCTGACGAGTTTCAGGATGTCACAATGAAATGCTTTCAAATGCAGTCATCTTCAATACCATAATATTATTAGTTGTATGATAAAGCTTGCATTGTTTGTTAGCATATGAGTAACAAAGCATTTCAGCATGTGCTACTCGTTCTGGTGTCTCACAGGTTAGCCATCAATGTGTGATTCACTGTCTCAGTGAGTAATACACTTGTAGAAAATACTTATTTTCTATCAAATCCAGCTATGCCAGTATAAAAGGTTACTCCATTCTCCTTCCTACCCTGTCTCCCCTGTGGCTGATCCCATCCCTACCTATTGTCAGAGGAATCATGTGCATCAGCACTTCCCAGAGCCAGGTTATCTGAAGCACTGGTGTGAACAGGTGACATGAGTTTAATTCTATGGCTCTTCTGTGAAGTAAATCAGGAGCATTCACATAAAGACCTTGACAGCAACACAGTGGGAACAGTACTTTCTGGCAGAAGGGTAAAAACTATCAGCTGGAGAGATGGTCCTTCCCAACAACACAGCTGGACCTGGGAAAGAACAACTGTCGGGACAAATTTACCCCTGGTAAATTTGCAGTAATATTAAAGAATGTAAAAAGAGCTGACTTGACTTCAGTTAATCTTTTAAGTTAAACTCCTTAATGCATTCCCAAAGTGGATGAGCAAAGAAGACAAGAAGACCAGATTTTGGGTTGCTGAACTACAACGGCTTTACTGGATTTATGCCAACTTTGGACAGGCAACCTACATGCCGTGCGCTAAGGCCTCCCATCAGCATTACATCTGCACTAAGGAAATTCACCCCCAAATACTTGCTGGCCTTTTCAAATGTCCTAGATCGAGGAAAGCAGATTATCAGATTACTAGGTCACAGAAAGTACATCTGGGAAGTAAAAATGAAAAATACATACATAAACTCACACCTCTAATATATGTGTGTGTGTTCTAATTTTAGGTCACAGTAATTTATATAAACTGATTTAATCTGGATTCCGAACATTAGATTTTAAATTCCCCCTCTTACAGTCACTATCTACTACCACAGTGGAGTTGCTTTAGGAGCAGACCATGACAGCTGCTTGCAATCAGAGACAGAGTACACCCTATTTTGTGGTTGTTTTGTTTTAAAAGTGGAAATGAAAACCAATTTTTCAGATGAAAACACCAATAAAATCTAAGTAGATAGAATGTAAATACCAGAGCTGGAGCTTGGAGACAAGCAGAGAGATAATAAACACACTCTTGTTGGAATAGCTACACTTGGAGCTCAGTGATGACTTGGCCAGACCTGCCGAGCTCATCGCCACAAGAGGCAGAGGAAGGTGGGGCTGTCCCAGTGCAGAGACGATGACAGATGACAACAGACAGCTTGTGAGAAGCTCTGCCTGGAGGCGAAGGTTCACCACTGCCCACAGTGGGCAGCAGCTCCTCACATGCTCACCCGCCACAGCTGGGGCACCCCTAAGGGACTGCCCTCACACTCTACCACCCTGTCCTATCCACCCGGCAGAATCTGCTTCCCACTGATACCACTGCTCACATGGGTGGCTTAAGGAAGCCAGGAACTTACATTAATTCTCTTCTTTGTCGCGGTTACTCAGTCCCATCTAGAATCCAGCCTTCAGTGAGTAACAAGTACTTCTTGTCCAATTGCAAAGTACTAATTTGCCCCATCCCTGGAAGTGTTCAAGGCCAGGCTGGATGTGGCCTTGAGCAACCTGCTCTAGTGGGAGGTGTCCCTGCCCATGGCAGGGGGGTTGGAACTCTATGATCTTTGAGGTCCCTTCCAACCCTAACCATTCTATGATTCTATTCTATTTTTGACCTCTTTCTGTCACCATATAAAAAGGGTATGGGTTTTTGTATTTGGATCTCTCACCAAATTCCCTTGTTTTGATCTATCCCAATCAGGTGTCGACCAATCCTGGCCTTGGTTTCTCTGAGAAAGGGCCAAAAGATCTACAGCAAGTAATGCTTGCCTTCCTCACAAACCACTACAGATGTATCACTTATACATATCTGGGCTGCTTAAGTTACAATCACTGCCCCTTCTCCAAATTTTTGCCTCTGTCACTTCACAAAGGGGGGATTACTACTGAATATGGATTAAATCAAGACCTTTTTTAAACTGCAGTAGTAGCTGCACAGCTACTTAGCACCATGTAAAGCCTCACTTCTTCCAGAGGAGATTTACCATGTCTCAGAAGAAAGATGTCTTCTCATGAACAAACCAGGAAGAATTAAGCAGGAAAAGCCCTAAATGCAGATAACTCCTAGAAAATTTTATTTTAGCACAGAATTATAGTAACAAGTTGATTTACTCACTAAATACAAAAGCTCAATACAGAACACACCAAATGACTTCCCATATGCCCATATTCCTAGTGAAAGTTCAGCTTCAGATGCAACTTAGGAAGTTCTACATCGTTTTTAGCTTCACTACTTTACCTCGAAGTAGATCTCTCCCTTGTGCCTCAAACTTACCAGACGAGGTGGATCACCACTGTTGACAAGTTCTGGAAATATATTTTGGTGGAAAGACTCCCAAATGCAGGACTTTCACATTTATGGGCCTTTCAAAGCCTACCCACAAGCTGATTGCAGTATTACGCACCATTTTTGGTAAGCATCTTGGCAGTTAATGAAGCAGCAGATCTTTTAGACAGTATAATTGGCTCACCAGTTTTGACAGTCTATGTAACCAGCCAACATACTCCTCACGAGCCAATTAGTCTAATACAGTTTACTGAGATTTAAGGTGGCTAAAAAATGTAACTCTGACTCTTTTGTCCCCCAGAATAAATCAGATACATTGTTGGGTTAAGTGTAAAAATGAATGCTGCCAGCATCTCCTTTTCTTTGCTTCTTAAGTGTTTTAAAAACAGAACTGTGGTATGTTATTTCCCTGAAAGCCGGCTGAAAACACAGTAAAATCAATTTAGTGTACCCATGTAAGTTATACAAGTATTTCTCCTATCATGGAGTTTACTCAGTACTGCCAGTGTTTAAAGAGGTATGGATCCAAAGCAATGAAAAATCAACCAGGTCTGCCAAGGGACTTCATGATGCTGCATTCAGCAAACAGATACTCAGTTTTAAAGGAGGGGATTTAGCAGGTGTGTGTTACTGATCACTATTCAATGCTTATCTCCCAGGCAAAACAGATTATAATACACCCTAAGTACATAAAATCAGAAAAGTAAAAAAAACCCACCGTATTTTTAAACTCCCGTGATCTAAGCTAGTAGCATATTATCAGTACTCTAGAATCATGTTTCTCAGAGCAGTTTACGGCAGACAGATTGAGTACCAGGCCTTGGTGGAGCCACTCAATTTATATCGTGAACTGCAATCTTAAGCTCTCAGGAAAGACAGCGTGTAAAAAAGCACCATTGTTTTCTCAAGCCTGTTGCATGTCAACGGGAAACAGAAAAGAACCTGAGTACACTGGAATCCCCTTTAACTGTAGAGAATTTTCTTTCCTGTTATTGTCTTTTCAAATAATATGAACCACACAATACAATTAGGTTATTGCTGAACAAAATTTTGGAGGGTTGAGCTCCACCCACCTGGAAAATGAAAATAATTGTACTTCCCTTCAGCATCCCTGTATGTTACAGATCCACCGTGTAACCATCACCGTCTGCTGTGCAAGCCTCATGCAGAGGTACTAAACAGTTGGGGGAATGCTGTGTCCTATATTTAATGGTCTCAGTGCCTACTTTCGATAAATCACCATGCATGCAGAGGCTGATAAAGTAACTATTTCCTTTCACCATAGCACACAGACATGCTACAGAATGCTCCAAATAGATGTTTGCTCTCCTTTAGTAGGCTGCGGCAGCAGACATTAAAACAGGTATTTCAGTCAGCCAAGCGGGCTGACTTACTCAGGAAAAACAAATGAGTATGGCTAAGGAGCTCGCCTTTTTTTTTTTTTTTAAACTCCCACACACTGTTTAATTGTGAAATACCTTGGCTATTTCTGTGTTTTCCGCCACCATGAAAGTGAAGCTGATGTTCACCAGATCCGTGCCACTGCAGACACACACTATTCGTCCTTCCAACTCATTTTCAGATTTTCCAACAGCCTCAAGTGCAGTTAGTATTTTGGGATCCTGTTAAACAGAATAAATAACTTGTTATATTTGCAATACTTTTGTTATGCAATACACTACAGTAAAGATAAGATGCATTCCATCTTCATATACATTAACCTTTGCCAATCATCTTAAATGAGTGCTTTCACTTCGAATTAATGTGTAAACTTGAAAGCCAATATATTCTGACGATTAGGAGCACGATTGTTAGAACTCAGAAGTAAATTTTAAATATCTTTTAGAATGTTCAATTAGAAACTACATATATTTTCATCACAAAAAAGAAAAATTAATCACTCCAAGGACTGGAAGTAGAGGAACAGTAGTAATCCTCTAAGTAAATTATTCCAATCTAGTTAAATCCATAGGTACAGAGAGTTATGATCTGCATGACTTTCTGGCTGTTTCTTAATGACACACGTACAAGCTGAGGTATTTCTGCTGAGAGTCAAGGGCTATCAATTTAATGGGCATAAAGAGCAAATTACCTATGTAAAGACAGAGGTGAAGTCTGAAGCATATTGGTAGGGTAGTCGGCACATGAAGCATGGGATTGTCTGTAACACCACTTCTCATGCCCCTTTTCTATGGGGGAAAGATTTTAGTCTATGGATTCCCAAGAGAACTACTAACAGATAGTTATCTACAGTTAACACAGAAATACTTAACACATGAAAGTGGAAATGCAGAGGTGTTAACAGATATCTTGCTTCCCAACATATCCTCTAAAGTAAAGGCCTGGAGGAGTGAAGTCCACTATCAACTTCAGAAAATCTACATATTCCTTCTGAAGAATACCGCAGAAAGTATCTCCAAGTTTTGGGTTTCTCCAGAACTCCCAGCTAATACTTCTGTTGATATCCTTCAAAATGGCAGACAGTGACCAGCTGGCCTCTCTGACCATCTAACCGTACAAAAAAGTACACAAACAAAACTACCTGCATTTTATATGAATGAAGCAAGAAGATACAACTTATTTTAAACAGACAGGAACAAAATTTGGACTATGAATCATTTTATTCCAGATCCCTAAAACAAGTATCACAATATGTTGCTACAAAATAATTTAAAACTCTTGATACATGCTCTTTAATATCTGTTAAACTTTCACCGCACCTGAAAGCTGAGCGCTGTACTGCATCAAAAAGACCAGATGACAGAACCTTACCACTGCCATCACACCAAATTACTTGACTTTAAACTTCAAAATTTTAGACTGAGATTGTGAAATAAAGACTGGGTTACTCGTATTTTTTAAAGAAATTAACTTCATTCTGCTTCCAACTTCAGTTTAAATATTCTTTGTTTACATTAAAAATATAAACTAAATACAGAGTACCTTTGGTACAGCTCCAAAACGAACACTGTTGATCAGGGAGCATTCTAATACCTGTCCTTCCTGAAATGGCAAAAAAAAACGTTCAAAGGTCTGTTGACAAATAGAAATTGCAGCAAAAAATAAACAATGAATCTTATTGGCAAACACTGTTAATTAACACTAAGCAATATATTTCCCTTTTATATCAGTTAATCCCCTCTTAAATACTTCACTTCTGTTAATTCTAAAAGACTAGAACTAAGGCTAGTTTTGTAAATAAACTAACACAGTATTTTAGATTTTTAGAAACTAGCCAGAGCATAAACCAAGTGCAATAGTTATCTAATACATTCCTGATGTAATATACCTTTCCTTCACTTTTCCAGCTCAGAAAAAAGCCAAATTCATCCACTTGGAAGAGACAGTTGCTTTCAAAGACAAAAGATTCCTATAGAAAAGAAAGAAAAGAAAATATGACCATTATTTTAGTCAGTTTGACAATGGCAGAAATGTTAAAAAAAAACCTGTTACATTTCTCTCCAAACACCTACCCGGAGAATTTGCTATTCCCAATGCAATCAGAAATGAGGGAGGCAGTCTTTTAAAAAATGATCATTTTTAATGATTTGTCTTTTAGCTGCCATTTGAGACATTAGCATGCACTTAATTAATATTTTCCTATTTCTTGGCAACTATGTAGATTTGTGGGTTTTTTTCATAAAAGCAGAGATTCTTACCTAATCAAAAGCCTTAATGAAATGGAACTTCAAAAAATTACTGAAAATTAAATGCTTCAAACTACATAAAGGTTAAAAATATGTAATTAGCCAATACTACCTTCAGGATCAAATCACTAAATTTCATTTTAACACCCAGAATTTGGGAAGCACCACTTTTCTGTTAGACTATGACAGTATGTATGTTGTGAGCATTTTGTAGCCAGAGTATCTGCCAAGCAAAGTTTGAAGGCTATTGATTTGTAAGAGAAATCAGGAGTAGCATACCAAAGAGACTAGACAAGCAAAAATCAGATTAGCTGAATTAAAAAAGAAATTTCCTACACACACTTCTAGCCTCAATTAATGCATCACAAATTAAGCTAAAATGCAGGATAACACCGTGCAGAATCAATCACTTTTTAAAGAAAAAAAGGATCCAGGACGTCCTAACTTCCTTAAGTGAAAACCAACAAGCATGTGTGCAGACTACAGCACTGCTTACTGTTTCAGAGATCACTGCTTTGTTCTTTGTTTCTGAAGTGCCACATCCTCTCCTGTGCACATAGCAAGGGCAGCAAGCACATGAATTTGCACAGCTGTTTTCAGAGCAAAAGGTCTTGCATACAGGACAATTTGGATTTAGATAATAACACCAGGTAAAAACTCCAATGCCCTCAATGCAGGGAGCAAACCTTAAAGTTAGTAAATTTACCCAGGACAGTTCTTTCTCACTGGATTACTCTGAGGCAGGCCCCCAGCCTCACCCAGGATGAAGGACATCATGGGGCAGCCACATGGACTTTTTTTGACCCTGCCATGGAAACAAGGGCATTGTGTGGCCTAAGGTCTTACTCTGACCTGGCACTGGGCATGGAGGCAAGAAAGTTCCTGGATCCATGGCTGGGTAATGTCCTTGAGCCCTCCTAGATGGGCACAGCCAAAGGGGATACGTTATGTTTGGGATAACTGCTCATTTTCCCTGGGCACATTCATTATTGAATGGTGTCCACCACTTCTGGATAACGTTTTAGGTCCTCAAACAAGATTCATAGATTTTAAGGACTAACTTAAAACTGCAGTTTTCCATCCAAGTAGCAAACAACTATGTTAATTTTCCAGGCAGGGAAGCTGAGACAGAAAGTATGAAGTTGTTGCAGCTCAGTCTGAGCCAACACCGTTAGGCATGAATTTCCAGCATGCACTACTCTGCCTATCTTTCTCCACCATAACTTCTATTTTCCTGCCTTCACCCTAGTACTGATGCCTCATGAAACCAACTGGTTGCCAGACACCTCTGATTTACTAGTTTTACAGCCCCTGAAGTTCTGTTTCATATAAAAATGCAGCTAGCTACCAATCAAAATTAGTGTCTCTTGTATTTCCCAGAAAGATTACTCACACAATAAAAGGCAGGCAGTTTTTCATCATTTATTGTGTCCCCATCAAAAAAGCTCTTGATACACTGAAAATGTTGTTTTCACAAAGGTGTCTATGTAAACTGCACTCATGTTGATGTTTCACCCTAGCCTTGACTCTATTCATCAAATTACTTTTTCTGCAATCTGCCTTCTTGCATGGTAAAAAAAAAAAAAAAAAAAACCACCAGACCTCAGCCATCGTCAAAAACCCAAGCAAGTAACACTTCCTTGCTCATAGTAAAAACCAAACCAAAAGATAACACTTCCTTGTTGATGATTAAAAAAATCTCACTTCCTTGCTCATGCTAAAAAGCCTCTGCAGACCCACTGAGGATCGTTAACGTCCACGAGAACTTTTAGAGGTCCTGCTGAAAAACTACACATTCATACTACAGAAGAAAATAGGTCCCATGTGATACCAGAAATTTGGTCAGGAGTTTGGCTGGCTGGCTGCATAGGATCTGAAAGCATCTTACATATTCCCAACACTATTATAAAAGCTACAGTTTCTGAGTTCCGGGGAAGAGTTATAGACACAGATAATGCTTGGCATTTTCAACTTCAGTGCCAAGAACTCTGCTAAGCTTCCACCCTCGAGTGATGCCATCTGTATGGAAACATTAAGCCCATCTTTACCTCTAAGGTCTCATCTATTAAACTGACACACTCAGCTAAATTCAGATTTAGAGCAGCCAGCTAGCGGTGGCAATCGGCTCGGGGCGGCCGCTAAGCCCTGCTGTGCTGTCTGTCACCAGCCAACGAGCTTTGGAAGCAGAAAGGGCTGCTCAGAGCAGCCAGCCATCTTTCTGGCACAGGCCTGGCCCTGGGAGCAGTCATTGCATGGTAAAAAAAAAAAAAAAAAAAAGCACCTGCCATCAGTCCATGTCGATGCAGCATGACCAGTAAGACTCCTAATCATGTCTGCTTTTTATTTCCTGTGCTTTGCTGAGATAACCCTGTTCTAGGCTCAGACTCCTCAGCAAACTTGATAATGCTTGGCTGAAAATATATTTCCACGAGTTTTTAATCTTTCTGGTTAAGGGACCCATCTGTTAGCAAAAGATGGATCAAGACACTATTCCACATGACAATGACCCAGATTTTTCTAGACACTCAATAAAACCTGGGCACATAAAGACCTCTCATGCTGCACTAGAGCTGTGCAATCACTCAGACCTGTACCACGATTCCCTGAGCCCCAGTTCTATGACCTTAGTTCACTTATGATTTCTCTTTTCCCCAACACGACCCTTCTGTTAGGGTGGGGAATTAAGCACATGAAAATTAGAAGCCTAGATCTGAAACATTTTTCTTGAAAATCGCAGGACCTACAGTATAAGGACTGGATCTTGCTATGTTTGCATAGCATTCCTAAAACAATGGTCTCTCTCTTGGATAGGCTATCTAGTTACTACCACAACACAATTAAATAATAGCCTATGCATATCATAAATCTGATAATATCAAACAGCCACACCATCAAGTGCTCACTGTCTACAGGTTACAGATTTTAACTTCTGACTCACTGGGTTTTTTTTTACAACCCTTGATGATTCCTGTAAAATTGCAGATAAAATATACAGTCAGTTACCTAAGTGAAAACCTTTTAATGTTTCTGGAACAGTATTTGCTGATGAAAAATAAAGCTTTTATGAACTCCCTTTATAAGGAATTCAATGTCCACTAGTATCTTCTTAGTTTATCCATCCCCAAAACTGAAAATACAAGTTAAAACAACTATCCCTACCCTTGGCAGTCCTCATGATAAAAAAAATACCTTTTACTTACATTTCAAAAGAGGAAAATACTAATATTCCTGAAGGCACGTATTGGGATACCTTCAATTTTTACAGATTTCTTGTCCAAATAAGATTAAAAATAGACCCTGATAAAATTGTTCTCACAGGCATATCAATGCTGAGTATGAGGTAAATGTCTCAGCACTTTATTTCCACTGTCTGTGTAAAATGTCCTGTTTTGCATTCCTTTAATAGATTTGGATTAAAGCACAGCTGAAAGAGGAATCATAGTAATCATATTTCAGATAGAGTACAGGTTGATTTTCTCAAGGACATAAAACCACTCCAGATCTCAAATGATGCACTTGAATCAGAATATAAATGTTTTGTGTTCTCATATTTTACTTTCTGAGAGGCAGGTCCTCATTTTATGTATTAAAAGACAACATATTCTCCCTTTCCACATTTTATAAATACACAAAAACCGGAAGGATGCGCTTTGTTCCGTAATGTGCTTTATGAATCTGCAAAGACGAGAGCTTTATGCACATTACAGCTATTTTGATCCAAATCTCCCTTTCTCTTGCTCAGGGCTTATTTCAAATCAGAGGGATTAAACATATTTTCAAGTTATTTCTTTTGAAAGCAAAAATCTGTATAGCAATAAAGCGTATTGGTATTTCCTCCCCACAAACATTTCTGGAGTTATTTTAAAGTTTATTTGTATACAATGAAAGCAAAACATGAAATATTCTGTAACATCTGTTTATTGAAAAGAGAACAGCAAATGAAATGCAACTGGCCTCTTACCTCTTCATATCTATCAAACACAGCTCCATCTTGCATAAAAGAGGGAACTGGCTTCTGCCAGTTAAATTCATAAGGTTTTGCCATGATTATAGAAGAAAAACCTGAAATGGAATGAAAAAGCAGAGTTCCATTACTGTCTTTTAAAGGAGTATTTCAAAGTCTAAGCAAGGAAAAAGGTGACTTTTAGCTTTTTTATTTTGCACAAAAGTATTAAAAAGTCACAACACATTTCTAAATCAAGAGTTTTCTTCATGAAAGTATTTTTGTTTTGTAACTTTAAAATGAAAAACACTTGTAAAAATGTGTGTCTGGACTTAATTATTTGAAACAAAGCTTGCACTATAACATTGGTTTAGTTTAAATATCTCCTACATCACTTGTAAGAGCATAATAAGGCTGGGATTAATGCAGTCCAAGGTGAGACACAATACTACAACCTGTAATAGACACGAGTGCTGCTTTTTTGCAGGAAAACATCATCAGATCCTATGCAGACAGATTTCTTTTTTTTAATGTTCTAAATTGCATACTACCTTGGCAAACCATATTTACTCGGTACTTTGTATTTCAAAATCCATTTATATTAAACAAAGTCCTGGGTATTTTCAGTGGTATTTTATACATAAGTCAAGATACAGATAATGTATAAGTCAAAATTACCAGTGAAAAAAAACTGTTTAGGGATATAGGGCATTAAATAAAATTAGCTAGTAGTGTTGCTCATTTCTGCAAGTTTAGGAATGTGAACAAAACAACTCTGAATATGACACAGAAGCCATAGCATATGGACCTTACAATAAGGACTATTAAATTATTCAGTATCCTTTCCAACTCCTTGGTGCCTTATAGGTTATGCTGCTTTACACCAAAAAATGTCCCAAACATGTACTCTGAAATACTCAAGTTTACTTTGTCTGAAGGAAAGAGCATCTGCATTGTTCCTGCTTACTAACACCATCTAGGACATGCAGTATCTTGCTTATTCCTTCACATACTGGACCAGAAAGTCTTGCTTGAAAGAAATACACTTGACAGCAGTAAAGTAAGACTGACTCATAGATGTTAGCAAATCATTCTGTGGAATGGGATAGGATGAATACAGCACACGGTCATGATAATCTGACCCCACATGCTACTGCCTGTCTCACAGGTGAACCTCACCTTACCTTGCCCTTGCTTGCTTGCTTGCTCAGGGCCTCCTCTGACAACTGACAACGTTCATCTACTATTGACCAACTCTAGCAGCACAACGCATAGCTAAGCAGAACCAGTACAGTTCTTACTCCCTTACAATGCAAGCACCCAGACCAAGCAAAGTTTGCCTAAGTGAGAGGGATAAAAAGCATACATAAAATTCAAGGGAGAGCATGACAGCCTCTGCAATCTATGCTATGCAAACCATCTTGTAGTGTCTGTGTATGCCAAAACTCTGAATAGCACACTAAAATATTACCAGTTAGGTAACAATCCTTCCACAATTTTCTTAGACAGAAATGTCTACTTTGACTGAACTTAAACCCATAATAGATGCAAGTGTTTTAAAAAAAACTTAAGAATGTTGTACTATCCTTCTTCTCTGTCTTGTTTTCATTTGTGTAAAAAAGTTCTAACAAGAAAAAGAACAACAAGAGAACTCAGAGGATACTGCGAAAAGACTGTCCATCACCAGCCTTAAGAAAAGTTACTTTTGACAGTTTTCACCTGAAAAATATCCTTACTTCTAAGAAAATGCAGAACACATTTTGATGCTGCCCATGTCTATCTCCTGCTCTTTTTTCGCCATTGATACAGGAATATCAGAAACACATATCACGTTTCTGGAGTCTTAGGAATAAGATAAATTAATTGATTCTCCGTAACTATCAAAAATACAATTTGACAGTTATATATATATCTCACTACTAAGTGTTCACTTTGTTGAAAATGGGAAGAAAACTCAAAATAACATATATGTACTCTCCAATTAAAAAAAAAAAAAGACTAAAAATAGAGGACAAGGAATTGGGGCCAAGAAGCGATCAGCTACATGTAGTATCTTATCATAACATGTCTTTTCTTTTTGCCATTCCTGGGAATCTGTATAAGAGTAATATCATCTTCCAGATCCTTTCAGGTAATGTGCCAAATTATTTAATTTTTATTGTGTTTTAAAAACACACTTGGAATTTTAGGGTCTTTTTCAGTTTAGATCAGCATAGAGCTGCTTTTTCCTCATTCGATGGAGGAAGCTGCATGGTAAGACAGCCATCCCATTGCAATAGCACGATGGCGTCTAGTTCTATACAGCTCACAGACTTCACACTGTAGCTCAATATAATCACACCACCTTGAAAACTTAGTGTTTGTTCTTAGATCAAAGCTACATTTAAAGAAATGCAGCTTCAGAAATCTGTTTTCTGACTTTGCAGGCTTTGCTAACAGCAAAGTTGAAACCAGAACTAACGAAACCCCATACTATACAACAAATCCTCAAAGGTCTTGGAAAAACATCCCTTAGATTTAAAGGAAACTGAAAACATTCACACCTGAAGCGCTAAACACTCCTTTTTTTTTTATGGCATATTGACCATTCCCTTATCTGTTTAAATGACTTTAACTATCAGAATTTTCCCAAGAAGAAAAGTTACTTCAAATACAACCAGCAGTTCATGCAGCAATACGTGCTGCCAGCATGTGAAGTCCTTCTGGGAAAAGAAGACGCATTCAGTGCTAAAATATAAGAGAAGTGATAACACTTTTAAGACTGTGAAGAATACTCTTCCACAGTCCCTAGCCTACACGCACAGCCTTTACTCTTTTTTACTGACATTGAACCCTATGCAGACACATTTTAAAATGTACAAGCTCTGCAACTGCTCTGAACTCCTGTATAAGACACGTAATAACATTCTGTCAAACACTTTGAATCCTGGATGTAAAGAGTGCTTGAATAAACACTTATCTTTCACAAAAACTAATTACCTTAGCACTGGAAACATACACTTTTTTACCAATTTGAACTTTGCCAAGTTCATCAGCCAGTCACAGAAATACAGCTCTGTAAAAATACCTCCTTTACAGATCTTCTCTTTCTCTGCGTGTTCACACAGTCTAATGAAGTTGTCTGATTACTTCATCGCTGATAAATTAAGTAGATCGAGCTCTTCAGTTTCTGCTGCAACGCATATTTTTCAAATCTTGGAGTCAGCCTGAGCCCTCTCCGCTTTTCCAGCTGCCTTTTTTGAAATCAGATGTCTGGACCAGGAGACAGTAGCCCAGCACAGCCCTCTGTCATAAAAACCAGAGTTACAGTCTTTCTTCTTATTTGCATAACCTTGCATTTAGCTGCAAAAAAACACGCTTGATTGCTCATAATTTATCAAGCAATCAAGTTCTGTCTCAGAGACTCAAGCTCATTGTTATTTACCATCTTCCCAATCTCTTCTCTAGCTCTGCTCTCTCACAGGTCAACACAGTTTACACATGAACTGAGACAGATGAAGTGTGAGGAAAAGATGGCTTGAGTACATCTTCCAAGGAGTCAGATGAACTGCAAAAACCCAAGATTTTTAAGCCATATGCTTTGGCAGCTGTGCAGAAGGTGAAGAAAATTCTCTCTGCCTTCAGAAGAGCTCTTTTCAGTCTCTCACATTTCTTACACTCCTCTCAAAAATCCATTTTTCCGTAACCCTGTTAGCTTTTAGGATAACCAAAATAAAATACAAACTATTCCCCTGTCACTCTTTGGAGCTTTGCTAATTTTCAGAAATTTTCAAAGAAAGTAAAACCCAAACCAGCCCCACCCATCAGACCCAAACAAACATGACATTCTAACACTGATATGGCTGCAAATATATACACATATATACCCTCACTACGATGAGAATCAAGAATTACTCTCTTTAAAGAAATTTAATAATAATGAACTGTGTGAAGATTCAATGGGGAGAGAGAGAACTTATAGGAACTAAATTTGAAGACAGCAAAATTTTAAATTTAAAACTTTTAAACAGCCTTCAAAAGTTAAAATAAAAATCTTCTCACTGATTTAGGGTTCTTAAAGTATAAAAATGCCTCTGAATACATACCGTTCAAAAAAGCAGAAAGAACACTCATATAAAATACACTTCAGAACTTAATCAGTGACCACAAGAGAGAAATAGATGAAGTCTCACAAGTACAGTAGTTAAATGCCTTTTGAGCTATCTCCCTTTCTTTCAACACTGATTTATGCCCGAAGACATGATTTAGATCACATGAAAAAAAAGCATTTTTTGATTCACCTAGAGTACCCAAAGAGCAAGGACACAAAATTAACCTTATCCAGAATAGCATTATTTAATGCAGAAGTCTTCCTCTTTTGTAAGCTTGGCTGTACTAAGCTAAATCTGGGGTGTGTGGGGGGTGGAGGGACTATAAATCATGGAGCTTTTCTTTCTTTGACCAAAAGAAGGACAAGGTGTGGCTGAACAGGAGGAGGAAAGGATTCTGTTAATACAAAGCAGACAAATATTTGGGGAAAGAGGTGATATTCTAAACTAACGCACAGGGCTGGCTAGCAAGATGGATAGGATACTCCTTGGATCCCATAAACATCCTGTCAATGTTGAGACACTGTTGGAAAGGATGGCAGTATTCCTTAGAGCTGATCCCCCCCAGTCTAAAACACAGTAACTTGCAATTTCCGCAGTTTGCTTAGCCCTAGATATTATAAAAACACTTGTACATTTTTTTTTAGTAATTATTATTTTTGCCCCTGGAAGGAACCACTATTTGCTGAGTGAAAAGTGAGACGGCCCCACACCCTGTGTTTGCCATTTCACCACTTAGGTCTTTGAATCACACCACCTAAACCTGCACCAGTTACTGTCTGTGTGAGTTTCAAGGGCAAAGTGTAAGTACTCACAGAACGCTACACTGAGTTTAGTAATCTTGCCCAGGCACATACATTTTTCTTACAGATACAAGGAAGCAATTTAAAAAAAAAAAACAACACACAAAACTAATATATTTCCCACTCTTCCCCCCCCCTCCCTTCAAGTACATATATCCTTCACCACCACTCCTCTTTGGTAAACAAGGTTCTTCATAACAAAGACAACCAGATCTCCATCAGTAGACCTCTAGAACTTACTGGTATTTTTATGGAGTCCAGAAAGTCTACCTGCAGTGATGTGGACCAGAGTGAGAAACTAGCTGCCTAAGGCTAAAGGGCCATGCAACTCTGAAATTCTTACAAAAACACCCCCTTCATCTTTTAACGAGGCTCTAAAGCACTTCCATAGTCAAATACTACAATTGTTTCTAGAGATTACAGGAAGAATCAGATCGCCATGCATTTACTCCTCAGCGTCAAACTTAATTGGTCATAAATGTGCCAGCATTATACCAATATGCAAAATACTGAGACAGGGTATTTTTTAAACACAAAACTTTGGCTTCTACACCAGAACTTAAAATTTAAGTTTTAAGAAAATTTAGAAAATAAAAGCCACTACAGTTTGAGTCCTATATAAAAAGTAACAGTCGGAGTCACAGTGCTTAATGTCTGCAGTATCCACACTACACTGTAAAGCAATTCCCAGACTTCGCAGCTCTCCAGGCTCTTCCATGGTCCAATTTTATTGTTGTTTTTTCTTTTTTAAAAAGAGGTTTTTTTCAGCAGGTTATTTTTAAATGCATTATTCCCACAGCTAATGCAAGCAAATTCAAACAGTTCTCCCAAAAACAAGGTCCAGAAGCAACAAAAGATATACAACAGAGCTCAGGCGCCTGAACATGTATCGTCTAGTAATGGTATCAATTTCTACTTTGTCTCATTTTCCATTTCATCTTAATTGCTGGAATGCACTGGCATGCAGGGGCAGCTGAGAGGTTAGACCAAAACAAGAAGTGCCCTGTTCTTAACCAACCTCTTCAGCATTTCACACAAGTTCAGTAAGGCTGCCCACTGCAGACCTCTGCTTCAGGCTAAGAAATGAGTGTATCTGCTGCTGATGGAACAAAACAGCAATTGCTTACCCCATAGTGCTGAAAATGAGATGGTCCTGCCCTAACTTAAGGTCCAAACTGTGGTTGAGTCATCACCTCTGATGACAGCCATTACCTCTAACAAGCAGAATTCCTACAATAGACCATAAGACCCAAACATGACCTCCCAGCTTCCTTCCACATTTTTCTTTTTGTCCTAAAGTCTTCCTAGTTTGTTAATATCTACATTTTTCACCAGCCTACCCATTCGTTCTAAAACTCGCATTATCTACCATAAATGCTTACCAACCATCCTTTGTGGGGCCGGTGGGCATTCCCCTTTCTGAGAAGCAGATAGTATGGAAAGAGGCACACTGGTTATATAAATAAACTTATTCTGGTACATTTGCAACAGTGTAACACTGTTATAAGAAGTTATTCCAGTATATTATTAGAAATATATTTAAATCAAGCCATTATGGAAATCTTTCTAGTCAGGTGATTCACTCAGGTCTAATTCCTCACAAACTTTTAAATTAATTGATTTAGTGGGAGCCTACCTAACAGGAACAGAGGCAAAAAACGAGGAGTGCATATCAGCTTAGCTCACACAGTGCAGAATGACAATTTAATCCTGCACACACACACAAACCTCATATAAAATACTCTTAAACAAGTGTTTACAATAGCATCAGGAATATTTCAGAAAAAAGACAATTTCAAAATTCTCTGTAGAATTCTTCCATAGATGTCACTATAAACTCAAAGTTCATTAATTCTCAAAAATAAATGTGATACAACAGTTACATATTCAATAAAATTGATGCAAGAAAGAGATTATTTCTTTCTTAAAAATTATATTTTTATGTTGTACAGAAAAAATTTAAAAGCATTAATTACATCATAATGTTAAAAGACATCTTAATCAGACTAAATCTAAAACAGAATCAGCAGAAAAAAATCTAACATGAGAAATTTATATATGTACTGGAGTAAATTCCAAATTCCCCTGAAAAACAGAAAGCAAATAAATACCAGTGACAACAAAACCATCTAATTTTGTCACGTGCTCAAATGCTAATCCTACTGGTCATGGTTGCCTCTTTCATCAATAGACCTGAATCAACTGAACCTAAATTAAGGGCCTTTCTTTCCACTGTATTACAAAGTGTAAATTTGATTGCATGAATGTCACTGCACTGAAAAACAGGAATATAATTAGTCCATCTCATCTTCAGAACAAATACTTGTAGTCCCAAGAATCATGGAATTGTCAGAGTTGGAAGGGACCTCTAGAGGAAAGCAGATTATTTCTACACTCAGCAGCAACACAGCGTCGCTAGAGCAGATTTTCCCTTTTGAATCGATTCGAATTGATCCTCACATAGCTTCCAATAGGATTGGGATCAGTCTTTGTGTGCCACCACCGTAAATTACCTTCACTTGCTGACCAAAATGAGCCTTTAGATAGGTGCCACTTGAAATGCCTGGAAAAATAAATCAACTTGGCACTTTCAACAGCAAAGTGGTAAAACAAAAAGGCAGTTTTTACTCATAGTCCACAAGGAAACTTCTACAGCAATAACAGAAGTTTATCTATACACATTCCTAGGAAAAGTATGATTTGAATAGTAAAATAAAATGCAGAGTTATCATAAATGGAAGTTAGTAAAAACTTAAAATGTTAAAAAATAATGAACCATACGCACGAAACTATAAAAACTATAAACATAACTGAATAAGTAAAGTTATTTTTATTGTTGTTCTTTCCCTCCAGTGATAGAAAATTTGGTTTTCACATTTTCAATTCTGTAACAGTAAAGGCAAAAGGCAAGGGAAAGGCACGGATCTTCCCAAAGGATGACTTCAGGAGTGGACATGCTCATTATGTTGTCAATTGTACAGAGAATTTAGCAATCTGACTAATCTAAAGATAAAATTAATGAGAATTTATTTTCATTTACATGTATTATTCACTATCCATCTAACAGTAACTTTTTGCTTTTGACCTGTCAAGTGAACTTCACTGCATAATGTGAGCATATGATGAAGAATCTTAGAACTTTCCCTGTTTTGTCTCATTCCAATAATATACACTAACCATATATAAAATTAAGTTGTCAAAAAAATGCAGTTTTATCTTCAGTTAAGTAGAACTGTTAGAGGCGTTCAAGATTTATTTTTAGTATAATGTCAAGCATCCCATTTCCTGGAAGCCACCTCCTCCCCAGGTAATAATAGAGAACAAACTGGACTTCGATGAAAGCAATAGTTTGAATAATAGTTGTCACAATCTTTTCTGAATTGCTATAGCATGTGATGTTTGTATACAATATATCTTGATTTAACCAGCAGTGACTTTTACTAAGTTTAATTACTTCACTTTGTGGCTTTCAATTAAAGACAGTGTTAAAATAAAAGGCTACTTCATGCAATAATAATAACTAGAAAAAAAATCACAAACATTTAGCACTTCCAAAACATCTTAGGTATTTCCTGAATTAATTAAGCCCAAATTCTCTCATTACAGTCTTGAAAAATCTGACATATTGTATAGTTACAGCAATGAGCCCTAAAGGAAAGGGACTTGCCAGCTTTATCAAAAAAAACCCAAAACAAACAGTCTTCAATATGCTCTTTGGACAATTAATACCTTGCTTAATTTCTACTGTTGTTTAATTTCTAGCTGACAGACATCTTTTAAGTCAGTCAGCAGTGTCTCTCCCTTTTAAGCACATCTGTATGAAGTATTTGTGTCAATTACTTTAATTAAAATCATAAGGGATTTTGACATTTAGAACTTTAATTTCTTCTTTTTAGACAACTTCTGGAGCTTAGTGCTGTAAAAGATGTCAAGCAGAAGTGATGGCTGTACTTTAATGTGATAGCAAGACACAAATAAATGTTTGAAATTAAAATCCTAAAAAGAATTTAGGTGAGAATAAAGATTATTCACCAAATAATCTGAAGTGAACATCATTCCTGTTACAAACGTGAGAGTTCATAGATCCGAGGACATAAAACAACTGCAAAATTCTAAGACTGAATTATTAACTACAAACATTACGGAAAAGGCAACACAAACTTCCAAACAAGATTAGCATTGGTTGTCTTTCATTTTTACGTGCAAGGAAAAGTTTTAGAAATAACACAAGCTAGTACCTCAAGCAAAAATAAAACAAACTCCAAATATCAGCTGCTGCATGACCATGTCCCTGAGGACACAGTTGTCCGTTTCCAAACAATGACACAGACTTAGACCTTGTATTAATAAAATGTAATGAAAGGTCAAGAACACATTTTTGTAATAACTTCTAAACCTCTGTGTCTTTGAAATAATCCCTTCTATGGTCAGGTACTTTAGTTCAAATCAAACTTTATTAAAGTTTTGACATGACTTAATGTGAGCTTGTTCAAAATATACAGATATTTTAAAAACTAATAAACTGTGAGGAACATAGACATTACTTTAAAATCTAAAATTAGGAAAGTGACATTATAATTTGCAGGGTTCAATTCTGACCATTTTTCTAGATGATTTCTGGGAAAACATGAGTGAGCCACATTGCTGGTTTAAAATTTCAGAGATTTGGCAATCGTTCCAGTGGTTTAAAATGCATTAATATCAAAAAGCTGCATTCATTATCTGACAGTTAGGAGTGTGTTAAAAGTAGGTCTTTGTTCAAAGTTTAAATTAATTACCAATTTCTTGGTACCTTGGATAAATCCTACAAACTTTTCACCATTAAAATAGAGGAGGTTTTATACTTTTTAGGTGAGACTGTTATTGTACAATTTAACCCACGGCAGTGGGCAGAAAATGTTTGTAACTATCTTAGAAGTCATAAAGCTGTTCAGATTTCATCTCAGCACCCAACTTAGACCTTAGAGACAGCAGGTTTTGCATCCCCTTCTTTAAACACGAGAAAGTAATATGCAATGAAAAGCAAGAAACATAGACCGAGGACCTGCATTTGATCAGTACACTCCTTCCTTCCTTGCATCTGATATCATTTTTCGTATTTTCATCACCCTTTAATTCCCCTGTTATCCTGCTCATTTGTATGTTGGCTCATGCCCTGAATCAAGTCTCAGCTAAGAGGTAGTGGAATGCAGGCACGGCCTTATCAGCTGGTTGGAAAGAAAATCATCCATCACCCTTCTGACCACCCAGCCCCAGTGGCTGCAGTAAATCCAAATCCCGGGTAGCAGCTATTTGCAGGCGCAGCCTTTCTTCCTTCCTCAGTTCTGTGGCACAACTTGAGCTCTAGTGAGAGCGGCAGCAGAGCAGCTGTAACCTGCCCCAGCTAATGTGTGGCTGGAGCCTGTAGTTCCCTCAGAGCTTTAGGTTGGTCAGTTTAATTTTATTTTTCTGCTAATGTTTCAGGTTTAAATCACAGGAGAAAAAAAACAGGAAGAAACAGAACATACTAATTGTCTTTAATGAAGGCTCTTTCTCCGATTCCTCCCAGTTAGCATGAGAAAAAGAAACACACACAGTGCTTGCTCATGGTGTGCACTTCAACATTACTGTGCAAAAAGCAGAACTATGAATCAGGATGACATTTCACAGATGAGGAAAAATTAATCATAAACTCTTTGGCCTAAACACCGTTGTATAGGCTCTACTTGTCTATTTTCCTCACTCCCACACACTCTACCTCTTCTATGCAGGAACAACATTCATCACTGATTGTTCAGGAAAAACATAGGTCCTCTGGACTAGCTGGAAGTCAAGGGCTCTGGGTTGATGTTTAGCCAGAGTGCTCTGGAGACGTGACTGGACACTTTGCCATTCCCCATTTTCCTTTTTCCACCTCTAAAGAGTGAGGCTAGCAAGACTTGTCTTAATTACACACTCAGTGATGGTTCGAAAACACGGACAGCAAGATATCCCAGAGCTAGAAGTTATTGTTAGACACTTTTAATCACCAATAACATCCAGTATTAACTAATCAATAAACAGCCGTGCATTTTGCTGAAGACGAGGTTGCCACAGTTCCAAATACAATGTATCACAACTAGGCAAGCCTAAATTAAATGCTGCCTATAATTTCGAAATCTAGAAGCCCTCTTTCCAGCAGGACAGCTGTCCAAATACAGACAACCATGTTTGAGATATACCAGGTTATCAGCTATTTATAGCTTTACTCTCCTAGAGATTCAAGAGGAAAAGCAACTGGTTCTGAACTTTAAATTATGATTATTTCATTACCGTAGGTAGGTGGCAGAGTAAGCATTTTTGTAAATTTGCTTCAGCCAGATTTCTTTTTAAATGGCTGTTGTGCCACTGCCCAGAAGTACTAAAAGCAATGGAGACAGAATAAGAAAGATTGTGCAGATAATGAGATCAGGGATAAAATAAATACAAGTTACCAATCCTTTAGTTGATAAATGCATAGTTAACCCTAAACAGAAGGTGGGGATGCATAAAACACAGCATCACAGTCTCTTTCAAACTAATCCCCACCTCAGAGAAACTGCAATCTGTATACACGTTTCTACTAATCAAACATTAAAACAACTCTCAACATTGTGCTATGTTTCCTGTCACATCAGTCATTATCGAAGTGAAAGCTGTTGTCTTTTTGGGTAAAATGAGACTGTGAGAGACATCTGAGATAAACTTATCTGATAAAGCAGTTCAGAGTGCTAATATACTCAGTACTGAGGTATTCAGTTATTTACATTACTTGAGATAACGTCCCTAAAACATGTTTCTGAATATTAACATATCGCTTGTTCAAAAACTGGGGCCCAGATATGTGAATTATTGAAGAGAGTGGTGGGAGAGTGGTCCAAGCCAGCAGCCTCTCCAAATCTCCCTGCTGGATGAATTTAGGCTTGTTCAACTAGTCATAATATATATGAAAATTTCTGGAGGAAAAGCATGTCAATTTTTTTATTGCTCCAAATGGATGATTTGACACAGTATTCCAAAAGGGATAAAAATAAAAGTGTTGGTATGTAACCTATTTGTCCAGTGTGAAGACAAAAAGGAGAGCCAGTCTGCCAGTCAGGAGTGCTGGTATGGCACACTGGCATACACAGCCCATTTTGAACACTTACTTGACTTTTCATAATAAACAGCAGGCTTTACTGCATGCTGAGACGTTCAATTTATTCTTATTTTTCTGGACCAACTGGAGACACCAAAGTCAAGGGATTTAGTTTCTCTAAATTTGTGACATGAAGATGCAAAGCAGCATTGAACAGCAGGAAACAAAAGGGGGAGCTGTTACCTCTCCAACCCTCCTCATCGCTGTTCTTTATTGTCACCTGCTGCTGGGACCATCACTGAGGTGGAAAGGGACACATGTAGTATGAGCAGAGGATACCCTTGCCCTCCTGCTGAGACAGGTACATAAAGGTACATGCTCACCTAGACAGGCAGATAAGCAGCGGTTTCTCTTCTCTTCTCTGCCTGGAAAGGTAAATTTACGCTCATCATGCTGGACTATGAAGACATTCTTGATTCTGGACAACCATTACGGGGGGATGAAATGAAACAGATGTGTGGGGAAGAGCACACGAATTGAAAAGAGGAGGAGGAAACTAACAGCAGAAAAAAACTGCAGAAAGCAAGGATGGGATGTCTGACACTGATGTGGGCTTCGACAGAATGATGAAGTGCCCGAGCCAATACAGCTAAAATGAAAAGGGAAGGTGGCAGCATTTTCAGCGCTAGAAAAGAACAGCGGGTAGTTTGGAATAGCTGAAATGGAAATGGTTTGGGATAGCACAAGTAAGGCTATTTTTAGAGATTATTCCAAGTATGAAGCTGGGTTTCTGCAATAAGGCTGGAAAGGAAGGAACAGGGTAGAATATACACTAAGAAAGACCAACAAAACAAAACTCTGGTGTCTAAGTGTGTGGGGTAAAGAAGAAAGAAGCGGCAAGAACAGTGCCAACATTCCAGGCAATAGCAGAATGGGGTTATTTATTGTGACACATCGGGAGTGGGGATGGCAGGGCTCCCGGAGACAAGGAGTTAGCATTCCCCCGTGCTGCAGACAAACCAAACCAAGGAATGCACAGCAAAATGCCTGGGAAAGTGAAAGAACTGCTTTTGTATGAGAGGGTGGAGGTCAAAGGCAGAGGAGCATATTTGAAAGCCATCAGATGCAAGGGAAATCAAGAGATGCAACTGGTCACACCATTAAAAAAAAATAAAAATAGACAAAGGGACCCTAGCAGAGACAAAGAAAGTGTTCTGCCAATTGCACTGGCTGCACACACTGAAGTGTTCTGTGGTGCTTAACTAATGCTGCCCCCGTCCACTCTGGCCTCCTACAACTCTGTAACAAGTGGTACACACACATATCAAATATAGTGCTCGCTAAAATCAAGAACAGTGTCACATGCCAAGCACAGCAGACAACGTAGAAAGTAAGGGTAACATCTTTACATTACAAACCAGCTTTGCTTCATGTATCACCACTAAGCATTTCCAGCATAATAATTACCATTGCAAAGAATTAAAACTTGGGCCCAATAGGCTTTTCCCATAAGAAAACTGGTCAGCTAGTTCAGGCTGCTTTTCTTCCGGTCACATACCTATTAAATGCTCCAGACTGTTTAATGTGATAAAAATGTCTAGACTGGTTTTTTGACTGAAAGCTTAAAAAAAGAGAGTTCTTTGCCCTTGGCTAGCAAAACCCTTGTCTCCTTTCTTAGTAAACACAATAATGTGTATGCTGTACTTCTGCAGACCACACTTTCTGCATACATACAATAAATGCATTTCTAATATCGTTACAAGTCTTCTGAGATTTGAGAGATGAGCCCAGAGAAATGTGAAGAATATGCACACAGTATATACATACAAGACCGTATAGTGTTACTTTGCAAGGAAAAATCTGGAACTTATAATCAAAGTGCAGATATCGTTGAAGAAAAGAAGATGATGGAGCACCTCTCAGTCCAGTGAACAAGAAAAGCAGGAAAATAACTGAAGAAGCTCCGTTAAGATTGATAAAGAGCAAGATGCTTTGCTGAAGCGGGCGGTAGAGTTTGGGCAAGAAATCCCAATGGGCGCATTAGAAAAATGTAGATTGGTGCATTCAATGTTTAGTTGCCTTCAGTCTTTAGCAGCTGCTTATTTTTGTGTAACAAAACTTCTGACATAATTACAATCACTCTAAACTTAGATGCAAGTTAAAAATATCTCTGGCAATTAAATTACCCGGCTCAACTGGTACACACCCTTCAGTCCTTTCTTTTTAGGCTCTATAAATCTGCATCTGTGGTGTGGATCATGGTGAAGGAACAGGTGCATCTGATTCTTGTCAGCATGTGTGACTTGCATGTTTGAAACTAAGCTGCATACCATGGAAAAAGCTTGAGAAGGAACACTATCCCTGGACACCACTCATTCTAGCTGACTCCCATAGGAAATACAACTTGCCAAAAGAATTAATGGACAATGCAAATGTGACAGAAACATCACTTTGGCACAGTCGCAACTGGATTGTCAAATCATGTATCAAAGTCCCACTTCCCATCTTCCTGTACCCCATTTGTTCCCAGAGCAGTCTTAACATCCTGAGGATAATTTTTTGTTTAAAATACTCCTCATCCTCATCCAAGACCCTAACTAACTCTTGTTGGCTGTGGTCAGACCATAAAGTGTACTGCCAGTCAGAGAAGTTGAAGAAAAGACAACTGACTACTCCAGGGGAAAACAACTAAGGGCTTGGGAATAGCCATGGGAAGGTTGTTTCAAGGGAAAAAAATTGCAGCTTTTCCACATTAAAAGACTCTGTATAGAAAGATCTGTACAGTAGTAAAGGTACTGGCCTACCACTGAGCACTTCTGGTTTTCATTCTCCTGAAGATACTATTTTTTCTGAGAAAGTCACAATGCTCCCCCCTGTTAAAAGCAAGAATGGGGTTTTTCAGCATCATGATGAGAGGTGATTTGATTGTTTCTGAAGTACCTGTATACTGTACAACTACCCTCTACAATGGAGAGCTGACTGAGCAACGTGCCAATGACTAAAATGTGTCTTATGTGAAATAACTATGCATACAAGTTGAGAGCTTGGATCGGGAAGGTTGCAGGTTGGGGTTTTGTTTGTTTGCTTGCTTGTTTTCTTAAAATAAATATTAATACAGGTTTTAGATGAATAAATCTTTCCTTTTGTCAGCACACTCTCCTGCAATCTTTGTTTCTGTGTATGTCAGAGGGTGCTCTGCATAATCATAGCACTGCTGAATTAAATCCCTTCTTTGCTCCATATATGCACAGTTCTTTGGGCATCTGAGTGAAATGGCACATGTAGAGAGAAGGGAATAGGCCCAGCTGGTGTTTCTCTGGAAAGCCCCATGCCATCCCAAGTAACACAGAGTGGTCTGCAAGGTTTTTACACTGAGCAGCTGGCAGATGCCTCCTGAAGGCAGGCACCCAGGCTGTGCTTACTGAGATACCAGGTTGTTGGCAAGGTTTTTTTGGATGGGAGACAAAAGCAGCACAGGGAATAGAGAGGCTACTGCTTCTCCTGAAACAGAAGTGGCTGGCACAAAAGCAGAAAGAACAGATTTCATAGTTACAGCTTTCCTTTCCAAAGTTGCTTTTCTACTGTTCCCTCCAAAATCTCAATAGCATGGGCTAGTTAAGGGTCAATCAATAATATTGTTCACTGCAGTATGCAAACTAACACACATAAAGATTTGTGTGTAAGAAAGTGTGAACTAACTGTGCCCACCTCAGAGTCTCCTTGATTAACCACATTAAGGGCACAGATACCTATTAGCACTGTAAACAGGCAGAGCAGTGGACACCACTGTCCCCAAGTTAATTGTTACCAGTGCGTGTGGCAGACAACCACTTATCAGAGGTAACCAGAGTAACCTAACTGCAGAAAAACCAGGAAAACGCAACACACAGCTGCTCGTTCAGAGTGCCAGGAAAAAACAAGCCCTTTGGAGTGAGCAGGGATGATAAAAGGAGCTGATCCAACTCTCTCTTACTGGAAAGAGTAGTCCTAACCCATTGCTTCTGCTTCCTTTTGGATGATCCCATTCCTGCCAGCCCAAGTGATGCCAGCTTAGCCAGTTCATCTCTCTATGGTAGTGGAAAAGCCATTAACTTCTTACTAGCTTCATGCACTGTATCCCGGTCACACAGGAGTCGAGTCATGACCAGAACCAGCATAAAGGAAAGACTGCGAGAGCATCAACTTGTTTTGGTGGCAGCAAACTGCAACACTGGGCCAGCCAAGCTGGTCTCACACGCACCACTGGGAAAGACCACTGTGATTTTGAAAACTGGTCAACTTTGTATGCTTGCTCTCAGCATTTATTCTGTGCAGTCTATTTTGTCGAGACTGTTGGTCTGATCTACCGACTCTCAAATAAGCTTGCTATTTATGTAAATTTTACAAGACTGCAATTCTGCTTTAAGTAGAAACTTACCTGTTTGCAAAGGGGTTTAAGAACTTGTACACCATAACATAAAAAAGCAAACCCTCAGCCCACAGCTACCACAGCTGGTAAGTTGAAACATATTTTGAAGAGCTGTTTTACTTTTTTTTTTTTAATAAATCATGTGTACATAAAAAATAGCAGAACTATTAAGCAGAATAATGATGGATAAAATTTATTCTTAGTTTGCTTTTTAAGCTATGGTTAAAGAAGATCCGAATTTTAAAGTTCAGGATGGCAATACTCAAAAATCAGGCTGAATATAAGACCATGCAGGTGCTGGATGTGATAAGCAGAGAAACTGTACTTTCCATCGGAAATCCAAATTCACACACAAGATAAGAAGGAATAAGTTACTCGGGCAAACCCATTACTGTGGCAGAACTATCAGATCTAGGAAACAAAGGCCACTCTTTTCAAGCTTCTATAATGAACAGTACTCTGTTACAAATAAAGAAATCAAACTTCTTTTTGCGTTCTGACTGGGTCCTGACAGGCACAAGGTAGTGCCATTTCTGTCCAAACCTGCCTTTCTTCGAAGGTTTGACTTTGTTTTGGAGTAGAAGTATGAAACCAGGATATAAACCAGGTTTATATAACAGGATAAAACTGTCACAAGATCCAAAGCTAACAAAAAGGCCTAACTATAAATAAGAGCTCCGGCCATGCTATCTGAACCCCTATGACTGTGGTGTCTGGCATGTGCCACAAATTAAACTCGAGGAACACAGATTAAGTCTAATCAGCAAATACTACACTGCAAAGCCGCCCACTCTGTAATCATACCTGTGGCTGAAATTAAGACATGCCCCCCCAGACCTGCTTTAGAGATAACATGCCGTAAAACCAATTTACTCAAGTGTTGTTTATAAAAATATAATTGAAAAATGTCTGCTACATCTTTACATTTTCAGTCAATATTAAACAAGAAAACAAACAAACAAATTAAGATTTTTTTTTTCCTTTTTTTGCACATTAGTATTAAGAGACATCCCTTTTTTTTTCGCTTCAAGAGTACAGAGGATTCTTGGAGAATGTGATGCCTCAATCCACCATTTTGTTCACATACAAAAATATTCTGGCATGAATTAAGTGATGTTTCCAACTGGAACTAGGTGGTCCCTCAGTGGTAACACTCGTCAAAGATAAGTGCACCTGATACACAGGCTGGTTACAGGAAAAGCATCTCAGACTACAATAACACACAAATGTTTTATTCAAGTCTTCAGCGGGCACATTTATGCTGTGCAGTGTAACGTGTAGATGTGCGAGTCAACTCTGAGCTGGCAGCATTTTACCATGCTTTCTGCCATGCTAGAAGCTACCTCACTGTGCGGGTTAACTCACTCTGCTTCCCAGCCTTGCAGAGCTCCACATTCCTATAGCTAGGCTGCTTCCAGCTCATTTAGTGCTTGCCTGGGGATCTTGGGGATTTCTACCCATTATGGTATGTAGGGCAAACATACTTTCTGCTGCAATACTCTAGTGTGAATGCTGTTTCGCAGTACATTTACAGTCACTCAAAACAGGCTGACTGGAAGCCTTAAAATATCACAAAGCAATTTTTGAAGCAAATCAGAGATGAATTTAGGCTGCAGTAATATTCTCAAAGACTCTTCAGTAACACTCATTCAGAATTACAGCCTGCAGTTACTCAATCCTCCATAAATTACTCCTTACTAGCAGTATTGCTGGTAATACTCATTTTCACAATGTATAAACAGTACCTGCTCTTATGTAACGTACCAAGAGTGAAAACGCAGGTGTCTCTAATGGATTTCTGTCTTCCAACTATGAGCTTCTCCAGGCAGGTGCACTACAAGGTAAGATTACTTCAGCAAAGCGTGGGTGAAACCCAAACCGCAGGGTAGGACTCTAGCCTTTAAAATGGAAAGTTTACTTCAATAAAACCATTGTTTAAGGGTTAAGTTGAAGCTGAAACTCAGGAAACTGAAGCAAATTCAACTGTGAAAAAGTATGCATTTTTCCCCGCTGACTCTGATCTGTGTTCAGCTTACATACCAGGACGCAAGAGAACCCCATAAGGCATTTGCAAGCAACATTTCAACGTAAGCAACCCGCTTGCCAGATTCAAGTGACCCATCTCAAGAACATCTTAAGTAGCACAACAAACCTATTTTTTTTCTCATTCTGTAAAAAACATAAGCAAACATTTATAAATGGTAACAGTCAACATACAGAGATGAAATAAAACTGCTCAGTCAGCTTCAGGGAAAAGGCAAGTGCCTCTGTTATACACAACAGACAGAGAAGCGGGATGCACCTGGGAGGTGCAAAGGATGCAAGTCCCCACCATTCTGCTGGCAGAACTAGTATCACCCTGTGAGACACTCAGATTCATCACAATTTACACGTTTTCTGCTTCTCCCAAAGCCCTTAACAGCACACAACTAAACAAGAGTTTCTGCATCCATGTTCCACATGGCTGCAAATAAAACTTGAAAATCTATTTCATAAAAATCGCTAAGATAGAGACAAATAAATGAATGCAAACACACAAATTTTATAGCTACTCCTTTTGGACACTTCTTGAGCAGTTAGGTACGCATGGTTTCATACAGCTCTGGCTGCATAGAGAGCTTGCAGCTCTACCAGTAACAGATGTTTATGATCAGCATGATGTACTCAGAGGCACCTTGCATGTCTCAAGTGATACAAGCCATCTGAAGCATCAGTAGAATTATACTTTATTCATCTTCTAATGGAGGAGAAGGAAAAAAAGTTGCTGGCCAAACATTTGAGATGGGTGTAAAATGAATCTCACAAAAGACAGCTTATAGGTAAAAAAGAAAAAAAAGAACATAGACCTAATTAGAAGAACAGAAGGATGCTCAATCCAGAAACAGTACCTGGGAAATCTTTAGGTAAAGATTAGCTAAGATTATTTGGTCTATCTGTGGAAATTTTGCTCAACTCTTAATTATATACCATTTATAAAGGTCTTTGCACAGTTTCAATGTAAATACAGTCAATTTTTTTTTTTAAATAGTGTTCTGATGCTGAACCAAAGTATGACAAGAAAACATAGTTGTAAAAAGTCAGAGACTGAAAACCCAGCAGACATACACTTTGATGAATATTCAGATGATCTTGTCTAACTTGATTTTTCTCCCAGGACAGTCCCACCTGCTTAATGAAATGGAATCTATGCCTTACTAGCAAGTGCTACTAAATTGCATTGCCTGTTTCATGTAGGATGAATACAATAAAATGTTACTTCAAAACATACGGAACATAGAAATTTGATTTCTGCTAAACCCAATCATAGTTGGGTTTTTCACAAACTGATAATAATTTTTTTTTTTTTTAAACATATGCTGACATATATCTTATCAGGTTCTTGAAGTTAAAATTTACGTATACAGCAGAAGGAATTAATGATCTTAAATTAAAAAAGCACCATTTGATATTTTCAACTTAATTTTCAGCGTGTTATATATACATTCAGCTCTTCCTTTAAAACAGCACATGAAGATGAAGAGGTAGAAGGGAAAAATTCCCTTATAAATCCCGTTAGGATTAATAAATCAAATTCTAGTACAGTAATAAACTTGACTATACACAGCACTGCTCATCAGATGGTCAGAAAGCTCCCCAGAAAAACAGACCTCTCTCTCACAGACAAGAAAAAGGCTATGAATGGCAGAAAACAGGGATGATGTAAGAGAATAATTTTATTTATCATCTGCCAGATGTGTAATGGTATTAATTTTATATACCAGAGGGTCTATTTTCACCAGAGCACATAATCTGATATTGCACAACTACTACATCTGTACTTTCAGTTAAGTACCTATCCATATTCAAATATCCAGCTGGGAGATGTTTGCTGATTTAGATGTATACAGCTAATTGATCTACAGGTTTAAAGACCATGGACTTACACTTCCACAGAAACATGGGATGATGATGATAATAATAACATTTAGTGAGATGGCCAGAATCACCTCTGAGACTCCACTAACTCACACACTTCTGTAAACTCCAGTGAATCATTACTTACACAGCTACATATTTAAACATGCTTTCAAGTTTGGTCCAAGTAATGCACGAACTCAAAACCACATCGAAGTCAAAACTAGGTCCTTGAAAGTCTGGTTCCCCTGAAGCTACTGAGGACATTGCCATTTTCTTCCTGGGGTCAAAATCCTACCTGGATCTCCTGGTCCACTCTGAACATCACAGATGCTTACTAATAATTTTCCTGTGTTTTTTGATTTGTTCATAAGGTCAACTTTCTGAATGTCACACATTGCCACAGAACCTACCAAAGTCTTCTAGGACAACCTGGAAGCTCTTTCAAAATAGAAAGCACATATTTTTGGTTCTTGACATCATGGGATTTATTCCAACCTATTTTGAGAATTATCCCCACAGAAATATCTACCAAATTTCCACTATCATACAAGTTAAAGATGAAATAAGCACCTGGCTTCTATTTCATTTTAGTACACTTGAATCATAGCTAGCAAAACTGTCATTTCTAGTAGTTGAGCCAAAGTAAAATTCATAACATCATCATGTTTGATCTGCGATCATGTTAATTTGCAGGTTTCTCATTCATTCTTATCCCTTGCTTTGAATATACTTGGATCCAAAACTATTTTCCTGAGGTACATTCCAAATATTCACAATCTAAATGCTGCAAAGGAATCTGTAATTTATAGTAGGACTTAAACTTTTGCTTAGCTTTGTAATTCCCTCTACAGTAAATCACCTTTATTAGGTTCTCTTACTGTGAGTGCTTTACCAGAATGGTCATTGCTTGAAAAAACAGCTTCAGCCACATTAGAGGCAGCAAGTCTCCTAACTCCTAATTGCAGTGAACCTTTAACATAGGGGGAACAATACATACAGATTGGGCAGACTTGAAAGATTAAAATCAGCACGAAGATGTCATCTAGTATAGTAGCATATCAAAGTGAGCATCAGCTGCAAAGGATGCAAGTACTGGTGAACTACAATTATGAAGAATAAACTTAATTTTGATCTGATATTTTTCAGCATAAACCCTTGCTGTCCTCTACATACTTGGAAAAATCAACAACCACAGTTTCTGCTACTAGATAAGCTCTTAGCTTTTGGGTAGCTTTATTTAAACTTATTTCTTTCCATAAAATAAGTAAGCCTTTTTGAATTTGATATTTAGTGATGAAAAGATTCAGAGTAACCATTTATCTTCTGATGTGCTAGGTACGTTCAAAACTGCCTGTGTCTTAACAGCAGTTTTTAACATTTTATATGTATACAAGCATACATATATAAAGATAATATATGTACATATAAAACTTGCATTATTCAATGCAGACTGCTTTGAGATACCTCATTATTTTGATAGTTAATCATATTAAAATTTTTGTGCAAAATTTAACTGTTTCTAAAGGATTTAGAAAACTGCAAGTCTTAAGCAAAGGGACACAGCTGTTTAATGAATGATGGACAAACTAAATCACAGGAAGTCAGTAAATATCTGATTTCAGGCAGTTTTGAAGATCCCTAAATGCTAATGTATAATAACTTCAACGATTTTTGTTAGATTAAATAATGTCATTAGCTTAATGAAAGATGTTTTTAAAAGCTGTGCACACCTTCTCAGATAGAAAGCCACCAAAATTCTGTAGTACTAAATTGATGGAAATGCACATCTTTTGAATGTGTCTTTAGAATAAAGTTTACATCAGAGTACCTCTTCCTTCCAAAAAAAAAAAACAACCCACCCACCAAGCCCAAAACAACCACAACAAAAATCATTAAGTCCTGTCACTGGAGGAGATTCAAAACCATCATCTACTCCATTATCCAGCCCCCCAAAGGGCCAAACCCATTCCATTCTGATAGATGTGACTAATTTTTGTGTAAACACCTTCAGTGCTCCAAAGGCAACAAGCTCTGCAGGCAGCCTATTCAAGAGTTTCACTTTCCATTACTCTGGAGAAGTTTTTCCTAGTTTAAATAATCCTCACTTCAAATATTTCCATATTTCTTACCCTAGACACCATAGCATATGGATTTTTCCTTTTCTCTTTGCAGAAAGCTCTTGAGTATTTAAAACCCATGGTTAACCAATGATCAATTTTCCAATTGTCATTTTCAGAGACTGTAATCTGTTTAAAAGTTAATCAACTGTTAAAATGATCTAATGTTAAGGATGACTAATGAGAGAGACAGCTGACAACATACTCACTTCCACACATTGTTTAGGGCAGGCAGTTTCATCTGCCTTACAGCATGGTTGTCACTTTATGGAAAAATTTATGTCAAATCTACAGAAAGACAATAATAATAATTAAAGAAACATCAGTTGGAAATTTGGAAGCATCTCACAGAAAGCAGAGAAACACAGCAGACAATGCCTCATAATGCTATTAAGTACTCAGGATAAGATACTACAGTGACTTTTCATATCTGTCCTTTTGTTGTAGAGTGCTGGCATCTTATCAGAGCTCGGAATGATCTTTTGGAGCCCCAGACATAGCCCAGACCTTCACTGAGAGACGAGCAGGCAGGCAATCAGAAAGTAGCATGCTGGAAATACGCTTCCATACTGCTCATGGAAGCACAGGTCTGATGCCATTCATCAAGTCTGCCTACAAGAGCTCCAGATGGCTGATGGAAAAGAAAAACATTCCCATAGGAGATCTGTTCATGCATCTGTAGGAGAGACCTGCAGATCCCACTGGCACTATTCCAAAGTACCACAGATACCTGGACAAGTCTGGCAACCTGCAACCTACCTCACAGCACAGGGAGAGGTACCAAAACTGCACATGGTCTGTATGAGCTTGCAAAGATATGTCAAACGTCTGCTGCACAATATAACAAATGGGATGTCTCAGAGAGATGTCAAGCAGGATGATACTGAGAACATCAATTTTGGTGCAGTGAGCAATCATTACTTGCTCTCCCATGCACTACATTGGCAACAAGAGGCAGCAATGTACACCAGTAAAATAAGCGTAAAGCTGATACCCAGCAGATCAGTACAGTTTTGCACCTATTGACCATTAAGGAAATTGAACAAAGCATAAGGAAGGGAAACCTTAAAAAAAAACAGAAGGACAAAACAAGGTCGTACAGTACTTGCAAGCTAATATCTAATGGCTAATGACTACCTCACTTGTAGAATGGCTGGGGTTTTTTGTTTCAAATGACATGGTTTTTTGAATGACAAATTTGAAACAAACTCTCGAGGCAAGTAAGTTTTTCAGTTTCTGCCTAAAAGTCATTTCTGAATAGATGCACTGCTGGTTGGTGCTGCCCCTCATGAGTCACACTGTAGATGTGCACGAGACTCAAAAGCGGCACTGAACACGGCTTCTTAGCAAAAGTTTACTGCTACTCAATAGGTACTGTCCCTTAGCAATCTCAGAGCACACACGAGTGGTGTTAATGTCAAAAACCAAAAAGTAGCACTGGACATAGATCAGCTGCTATCAATTTTTCTAATTGATCACTGGATGCAATCAAAAAATATCTAACTGGCAATCTGAATATGAAGACTTTATTGTTTCTAGGCTAAACAACCCCAGTTAATTTAATCTCTTCTCTTTTCCCATACTTTAATCATATCATCTCTCCCCTTTCAACTCTTTTTCCAGGCACCACACTTCCTCTGAGGTACTGTGCCCAACACTGGGTCCTCCAGCAAATCCTTCCTAGAATTTTGTTACCATAATCAATTAGAAAGAACACAAAGTCCAGTAATTACTATTCATTCAGAAGTCATGGGGAGGACTACAACAACAACAACAAGAACATAAACCCAAAACAAAACCAAAAAACTGAAACAGGCACAACTGTTAGCTTTAGTCTTGGACTTGGATTAAGCCCTGTCTCAATTTCTTGAAGACACTTAGAGAAGCTATGTTCCCTTCAGGCTCTTTGAAAACTCAGCAGCAGATATTAATTTAAGAATTCTGGCAAGTTCACCGTACTTTAAATGATTTTTTTTTTTTCCCCCTGAAATACAAGCGTTAATTAAAAATACTGATTTCCAGTATGACCTATAATCAGGAATTCAGATGTGCAGGCTCTGTGAGAAATGACAAAACATGCATGCTGTGACAGCTGAAGTATCAGCATGTGCTGGGCCAGTGGACAAAAGTGATCTTAAAAGGCCAGCATCCTAGTTTATGCAACATGGCTAGGAATGTTTTGCTTAAAGAATAAGCCATAACAAGTTTTCTTCAAACTGGTAAATGTTTTTGCTACATAGTTTCCAGTTTACACAAATTTGAAACACTTTTCCTTTTTAAATTTAGTTTAACTGAATTAAAATTAATTATTATAAAAACAAGGATGCCCAAAAAATAGGAACACAATTCTTTAGGGGCTGCAAGATGCACTTAATTTTAGCTTAGTGCCAGACTGCTGCTTTTAGCTGTTTAAAATAGAAAATGAACTAGGGACCAAAGCAATTTTCCACACAATCGTGTCATCATGTTTAGGTCACTGAAATAAATTTACTACTTGCATGAGATTTTCTAAAGTCTAAAATTTTCAATCTGGATTGAACTGCTTCAACCTGGATTAAAAAAATGCAAGGGATTAAGGAAGAATGAGAACACATGACCTTTTTGAGACGGATCTACACGTAGTCCCATCTAAACAAAGATGTTATTAGCAAGGTCCAACTAAGACGTCAATTCTATAATCTACAAATACTTACAAAGGGTTAACTACAAATATTACAGCTCCTTTCACTTAACTACTCTGTGTCTTGCAGCGGAATTTATGACATTATTTTATCTTTAAAAATCATGGATTAAGGCCCCGTTCCAATTTATTTCAACAGAATCAAAGGGATCCTCTATTAAGCAGAGAAACGCAGACAATACACTGATCTTCTGAACTTCCAATACATATTTTTTGTTCTATGTTTACCATTTTATAGGGAGAGAACACTATCATTTAACTATTAAACATAATGAAAATTAAATCAATCTTTTCAATTTGAAATTGTGATATCTCTGGTCATTTAAACACTGTAGTAAGATGACAGACAGGCAACCACCAACATATAATTAGTTGATCCACAACTTCCTCTTAATTGCCAAGGCCTATTATAAATAACATGTAGATGTTAATTCTTCCTGCCCGAGGCTAAAGGCATGCTTTCTTTTTTTTTTAATGGTATCTAGACAGCTAAAGAATGCAGCTACCATTATAGGAATCTTCAATGACATCAGCATTCTCCAATTAATAGAACTAGCTGGCTAATAATTGCCAGTGCTTATGCCTATATTTAGATTTATTTGATAGCTGTAGTAAAATTAATAAGTTAACACATACTTTGAGTGTTTCTAGGATTCAGACCCAACTAATGAGGAGAAACAGAACCTCTTGACCAAATTCTTTTTCCTCTTAGCTTAAATCAGGCCACATCCCAAATTTTTTTGTCATTTATATAGTTTACACTCAGCCAGGTAAAATGTTCCTGTAACCTACACACGAACTCTTTCACAAGAATTTCAATGAGAAATTGAAGTACACTACTACTTACTGTCTCTGACAGCGGCATGCATTTAAATACAGTGCAAAACTGAAAATCACAATGGAAGACAATCATACTAATTTACTAATGTAACCAAGAACTCTATATAGTCATCCTTTTTTTTTTTAAAGTGTAATGAATTTGCAAAAATTAAGATTCATATGAACACTTCACCTCAGTTTAATGACTCTCCCAAGAGAATATCACATGCATAACCAGTGCCAGCTATACTCCCTAATTAACAGTTTAAACATTTATGTAAGATCATCTCTTTGCTTCTGCAAGAGAAGAGGAAAGCCCGCATTACAGACAGTAAAATTATATGATGCAGGGAAGGTGACAAACTTAGGTTTACCAATGCTTGAATTACACTGAATAGTTTTTAACTTGAATTCCTTTTGGAACACTGCCAAGGATCTAGTATCAAGGGATACTTTAGAGCAACATACTCTGCATGCAAAAGTGCCAAGAGAATATGTTAGAGAAATTAAATCATTCTGTTCCACTGTTCAGCACTCATGGAAGCCTGAGCAGAGGCTGGTAATTAGCTAATTTGCATGGATTCTGTGCAGAACAGTATTTAAAAGAATTCCAGCAGTAAAATCTTTAAGGGGCAAGACAGCCTGGCCCAACTGGCTAGCTCACTTGCATATCTTGCCATCCCTCTGTCTGAGGCAAGACAAGCCATTTTTAGCTGTAAAAGGATGGGCGGATAGACTTCTGAAAATAGTTACATCTGCAGTTCTACAGTTAAATATGTAATTTCCTCACAAAGAGTCCAATCAGACTCCCATTTAAGTGGACTGCAAAAGCTGGATCAAGAGAAGCAATGAATCCAAACCTCATTCCACTTTCCCTGCAGGAAAATAAGCGTTGTTCTCAGGTTTATCCAACTACCTTTGTCATCATGATCAGGAAAAAGTACCAGAGAAGTCAAAGACGAACTCAGAACTACTTTAGGTGCTATGGAGCAGCATACAGGCTCTATGGATGCTGTGACAGCACTCGGAAATACCACAGACTTCTCTATTTATCTATTAAGGAACACTCACCACTAGCCCAGTAATTCAGAACCGTCACGCACCAAGTACGGCTTGTTCAATTTACATTTCAACGGCAAACAGCATTTACTGCAGGCAGAGCTGGAAGACAGCTACCACCAGTGTGTATGCAGGCCTTTCTGGGCCTAGGCCTCAGCACCTGCGCTTCCAGCTCGCATTGCTGGTGACCAGGCCCCACACCAAATCAGAAGCCTGGTAACATCCGATCCTTCTGTCCCCATCGCTCCTCAACACAGCGCAAGTCTCCCAGGCAATGTTTTAACTACCCAGCCCTGGGTACTGGTGGGGTTTGGCCGGCACTGTGCTGACCCACCTCAGAACAGATCTCCCTCCAAAACTTTGGCATTCAAAAGGATAGCTCATTTCAACGCCCTTCCTCCCCTCTCCCCATTACCACCACCGCTTCGCTTGACTGTGCTAACTAAACCACCAACTGGAAAAGAAGAAAGTCACTCTGCAGTCCAAGGCACCTCTTAACAGCTGATTTGTTCCTTATATTTTCTTCTAAAAGAAATGGGAGGTAGAAGCCAAAGCATTTCTTCAGTCAATTTTCTTTGAGTATTTTGAAGTAATTTCCTATAGGTGGTAAATTATATCTCTGCAGATTTTCAGATGGAGGAGGTGAGGAGTTTATTTTGAAATACAACCATTATCTTTCCTGTATACAATGTTTTGCCTTCCCAAGCTCTAATTCTCCAGTTTCAGGCCATCTCCTCCTAAGCTTTGCAATGGCAAAATCATGGCAAGTCGAGCTCAAGATTTTAGCTACAATGAACCATATTTTATATAGCGAAGAAGAACAGTACCTCTGTTTTTATACTACGAATAATCTGTACATGGCTCTTCAGTCACTGTGGTATACTACACAGGGAGAAGTAATACTCTTTCTGATGATGCAGTTTCATATCCTGCTTATGAAACACCAGCCCAAAAGCTGTTTTCAAAGTTACACAAATACTACATCTAATCTACTACGCAAACGTCTGTTTTGGAATCTTGACAAGAAGGAACTAACTTTTAATGCTTCCATAACATCTGAAAGTTGGAAAAAAAAGAAAGAAATGTTCTGCGTCAACAGAATCCTCCTCTTCATGGAAATTAAACGCCAAAAATAAATATGGAATTCCCTCATGTGGCCCTGCTGTTTTCTTCACTGTTTTCCCATAGACTTCAAAAAAGTGAAGTTTACACATGGATTTTAAAGAAATTAAAAGCTTCCATTGCAGAAAGAAGAAGAAGAAAAAAGCTATATATTTCTACCAGTTTTTAAGGTTTCAAATTATCTGCATTAGGTACACTGATAAAGCTGGTGAGATGAAATTGACAGATATTACCCAGTAATTTTAACTGAGAACAGCTGAAAAGAAAACAGAAAGACTTTGGAAACCGTATTTTTAGGACTGAAACAGAAACTTGTTTATCAGGTAGCGAGGCTCCTCTCAAAGCCAGCGCCTACCTAGATTACGTTCAAACCCTGGTTCAATTTCGAATTTGATTGTAGGTCCTGTGCCACCCCAGGCAACCCTGCTCATGCTGCAGTTCTACAGCAGAAATAGAGAGGATAAAGAGAGGACGAGGCCATAACATGCTCACTGATTCAAAATCTTTGGAGAATTAAGGTATAAAAGTCTGAGTATACAAGCATATAGTCTAAAACTTTGTCAAACTTGGATGATTTTTATGCAGAATGGACATCACTCTGCCTCAATACCACTTTGACCACCTTATTGAGTACAAATTATAAGAGCCAGAGACTGTTCATTCTACATACTTCAGAGCACCTTGAAGACCCTTCATATGGAACAAATTATAAAAGGTAACTTTTTCACTAACTTTCAGGGGGTTTTCCCACGCAGAAGCAAACCACTAATTTTTATAAACTGAAGATCATACAGACATATCGGGGGTTTTATGCTACTACATCAAAACGCAAACAATACTTAATCAAAAATGCTTCTTTAAGAGTATGTAAAGAGCTGGTAACTTTTTAGGTTTGGGTATACTTCATGATGTAGGCAATACGAAAATCTTGGACTAAGTGAATTACTTGATCCTAAAAGTGAAAACTCCTGCAGCAAACAGTATTATGGTGGCATATCAAAGTTGATTAAAAAACCTCAAGAGTATCAGACATCAACTTACAGGGCCTTGTACTAAAATGATGAGATTGCTGAAGAGCGTGGGAAAAATGCTTGCTCCTTGGCTGCACCTGCAAACTCTGCATGCAGACGTTCATGCTGAGGGTAAACAAGTAGTCAGCCATGCAGCTATTTGCAGAATCCACACTTACAAAATGTCCACTTCCATGTATAAATGCTGGACTTGAGGGGCACAACATTCATGCCTCTGAAGTGGAAAACTGAAATTTTAAGCCTCGTACTGCAGACTGTCTATGCAAGACATTGAACACTAGAAGTCCCAGCTCTCATTCCTATACAATTAGTGCTCCTCCTTATTCCTGCCAACCAAGGTCTGATATAGCTACAGTTTAAGGCAGATGGTCTGATGTTCCTTTTTAGTTTGTGCTTTATGCATTTGCTTTCCAGTATCAGTTTTGTGAGGCTACTGTACAAAATAAACTCCCTCTTGCTTCTTAGGATAAAGGGAAATCAGTTTTGAAAAACAGTAGCAATGAGCATTGAAGGATTTGATAGATGTGGCCTAGGTGGAGGGCTCCCCCTCTTTTCTTCTTTTTCTGTCCAAGAACAGTTGTTCCCAACAGGTGTGGTGCCTCCCACTAGTGAACAATCCACCAGTAGAGGTGTGGAGGTCAGTACCTACAAAAGGCTCTGTCATTGCCAAAGCCGCTGGCACAACAGGCAACGAGAAGAGAAAAGGTCACAGGTTAGGAGAAGACAAGGAGGTAGAAACAGACATCTGACTGTTCTTTGTTACAGCCAAGTATCTAAAAACCAGCAATATTAAAAAAGATACCATGCTCTGCTACACGCTTAGTGATTCCTATCTCTGTATTTGTCAGGCCATTACTCAATGTTTGGTTAAGTAAACTTTCTATTTGGTCAAGTAAACTCAGCATACCTAAACACTGTCAAACATGGTATGCTAGTAACACAACCAAGTTAAAAGGCATTGTTTGAAGGGAGAAATTTAGATAGACTGGGGGATGGTTGCTTATAAAACATCAATCAGTTATGCAACCACCTGCATGACTCAGTAGATGTGAAAAATTATTCTCCTGAAGGAACGTGCTTACACACATATGGAACAATATTCATTCTCTAAAACTTTCCTCTGCACTTCCTCTGTCCAGTTAACAAACACAAAGGTGTTTCAACACTGTTACGGATTACAGAACATTTCATTAAACCTTAATCTCTCACAGGAAATAACAAGACCGCAGCCTGTAGCTGTTTCACCCAGGCTTTGCTTTCCACACTGAGGTAACTCCTGCTATCCAAGTATGAAACTCACCAACACGCTAATGCCCAGACCTGCAAAAAGACTGTTTTGCTTCATAGGACATAATCCCATTACAGATTTTCCCCTTTTTTTAAGTCAGGTAAGCTTCAGCCCTCCCTGTAGTGCCAGACACTTATAACTACATTACCGTAAAACAGTCATATAGCATACATTTGTATAACACATACAGCAACAGATTTTCAAATGGCCCAATATTTTAGGCTTCAAAAGAATTTCACTCCTTTTTAGGCTCATAAGTGAAGTGCATGAATTTTCAAGTGCTCGGCACCCAGTGAGAACAAACAGTCCTGTTCGTATCAGTTGTATAGCAATTGGCCGTTTCTCAGAGGACATTATCAAAAGCTGTTCCAGCTTTGTTCTTTTCAACAGCATTGCTGCCTAATGGCACCAAACATTTCCTGCAAAATAAAGATAGGCTTACTTAGCTTTTCAAAACAATCAATTTGAAAAACTGGGGCAGAGAACATGTGGAATGTATTAACTTGTCCTGATTTTCAGGAGGAACTGTCAGTTGGTTTGTACAAGAGTAGGCCATTCTCTTGCTCTGTAAGCTTTGCATTTCAGGAATTTAGAAACTAGCCTGGAGGAAAAAAAAATCGTTCCTTTTCTGCTGAATTCAGACATAAATGGATCTGAGCTCAGAGGTGCTTTGTCATTTTGCTTTCTAAAAAATAAGTTCTCTAGCATACAAGGAATATATTTTGATAATTTGTGCAAGTTATAAAAGCAAGCTTACATAGTGCTTCCCTCTACACAAAAGATGTTTTTGCTACAATTACAGTTAAGAAACAAGAGGCCAGTAGTGTGACTGAAGCATAGCTGATGCTCCGGAAAAGACTGTTCTCTGTTTAATAACCTTCTGAGAAAAATGAGCAGAGACTTGACATTTTTACCATCACTACTGTTATTCTGACTGTTATTCAGTATGTGTGTATGAGCACCTCTTTCTACAGGCAGCATTATAGAAGGAACAAGAAGCATAGAAATAAAACTAAATTCAACTTAAACATAAGACTTTTTTCCCCTATTTTTCGTATGTTGAACAAGTCTCCTCCCTCAACCCCTCCATTTTCTGCTCAAACCTGAAAAAATGGCCAAATTTAAGTACTGCTTCTTGACTTTTATTTTGGTAAACTTAACTCTACAAGAATTCATCAAGTAACGCATAGCAAAACAGTTACAAAGCTGAGACAAAACCTAGGTAATAACAGGGAACTAGCACTGCTTGCAAAGCCTGCTTCCCATTCAGGAATTACTAAAAAACTACAAAATCTCAGTGGGATTGAGGCACCATCAGATCTCCTAATCCCACCCTTTTTGCAAAAACCGCAAGCAAAAAATGCTATGCCTTCACTACTGATTTTAACACATTCAGTTCCCTGGTCAGTAATCTCTCCACAGTGGCATTTTAATCTTTATAAAACTGCAAGCAATGGTTTTCAAATTCTTAGGGGTCAAATTTTAGCTTTAAATTATACCTCTGTGATACTTTGATATTTTCCTCACTTTGCAACTTCTCCCTTCTCTTATACCTACTATACTTCATGGTAGCTCCTAAGTTTCAGAAAACTCAGCGGAGCTGTAACTTCCTCTAATTTTGATGCTCATGCATTGCAAATATACTCACAGGGAAACTGGGCATCACCCGCAGGACAAGGCAATTCAGCACAGACAGAAAATGCCAGAGAGTTTAGCAAGGTAATATGAGAATACACAAAATATGCAAGTAAAGAGAACAGCAATCAAAGCTAAAACAGATGGTATACGAGATGGTACTGAATTCATCACTTACAGCACTGAGGTAAACTGCAGGAAAACCACCACACTGCAAAAGCATTACTTCAGCACACGTTCAGCACAGATCAAAAGCAAATTGCAATCCACTGAGAAAATGTGCTTCACTATTCTATGAGTTTACAAAAATGCAAAGACTTCACTTCTCCACTATAACATTATAGCCTTGTTTTCTAGCAAACTGCACTCAGATGTTGCTCCTCTGACATCATTAATCTCCATGGAAACCTCAGAATGACTGTTGGCCTGAAATAGGTTCTATCATCCCAGATCAACTCAAAAGTAGTCCAGCAAATGATCTTATATCTCATATTTTTTGGCTGTATGTTTTTACCACTGAGAACAGCTGAAGAGTTACAATTCCTGCGGCTGCTATGAAATAGAGCTTTCATTCCTAACAATCATAACATACCTAACTTGAACTATTTTTCCAGTTGAGCCTAAGATAGAGATACAAAGATTACCTACTTCTAGAATGAGATGTAGACTTGAAAAAAACCCAAAAGACGTGTCTGTATTGAATGTTAGAAGATGATTAAAGCTAGGAGACCAGGCTCCTAAAAATAATCTGTATCTCTGCACAGCATTATCCCCTTACAATAAGGGAGCAGGGCAAAGCAAAGAGACCTTTCTGAGGGTATTTGTTAAAATTTACTTTTGGGGGTCATCAGGGAAATGCCCATTTTAAGTGGAGTGGAAGCAGATGGGTCATGTTGGCTTTTTCCTTCTCCATACTGCTCTGTGTAACTTCCCCAGCACAGGGTCCAGGCAGTTACTCAGAGACATTTTACTGAGCAAACAGGTCCTCTGCAAATGGGTTTTGTGCTGAGTTAGACAGAATGAGATACACAGATACACTAAATGTCAGGAAAACTGTTTTCTTGGCAGGAAGCCAAAAATGCATAATATGTTATACATCTATATAAATAATTAGATTTCTTACAGATCAAAATTGAAAAAGTAATATGTAAAGAGGAAATTTGAGAATTGCATCGTTGCAAGTCTCAGGCCGCACTAAAACTTGCTTTCTTGAATGTAATTCAGTCATTACTACAGATTTCCAGGGGCAATTAACATAAATTGCCATATAAATTGCCATTAAAAAAAAAAAAAAAAGGCAAAGAGGCAAAAGAAAACAAGGAATAAAAGTACATAAGGATTTGTACTTATTTAATTCATTTTCAGTAGCCCTAAAAGGAATTACTGCCACTTAGAGCTACACATAGTTAGACATTTTCAGAAAAAAACCCAACCCTACCTTACTTCCTTAGGTCTGACCTTCCCAACTTTAACTCTTACAAGTCATTCCCTCATCACAGTTTTTTTCTGTTCTGGGCAGAAAACCTCTTTTGTAGTGTATTTGACCACTTTCAAACCCAATGAAGTCCCAGGGCAATCTGTATGACTGGTTTCTTTTAGATACTATGGTAATATAGTATAACAGAGCTAACAGGATCACTAATTGAGTAGCGCTGCTGATTGCTAATAACATCCAAAGTCAAGTCTGGGGTATTTTGATTGCTTGTTTTATCTCAACAGCATGTAGATGTGCACTATGTACAACTGGCTGAACTTTATAAATGACTTATTGATGTTTTTAACATCTATATTGAATTTATGAGTTAATTTGTTAATGAGTAAGCTGCTCAGTGAAACACTAGAGACCCAGAGCATCTATGTAGGGAAGTCCACATAAATTCATAAGGAGACACAAACAGGCCCATGAATGTCAGCTTTGTGGTATTTTATTGGAAACCAATCTGAGAGATCACAGGTCTTGACTCTTATGTCTTTGAATGGCAGGATATAGTCTTTGCTAGCACTGGTCTCCAGACAAGCCTCAGTTAATCCTCAACAAGCCTTTTGCATGCTTCGTAAGTGTCAGGCCCTTTGCATACCTACTCTTTTATAAGGGAAAGTGAAAAAAAAAGAGGATGGGAGGTATTCATCTGATTAATATGATGCTGGACTGGGATCTTCAGCCTGTAACTGAGGTGTTCAAAGCAACACGCTCTCTAATTTTGTCCCTTCTCCAACTAACAAGCAGAAATAACAAGGCATGGTGGTATCCTGGACAGTCTGGACAGCTGGGCAGAGAACCTAATGACGTTCAACAAGGGCAAGTGTAGGGTCCTGCACCTGGGAAGCAAGAATGCCAGGCACCAATATAGGTTAGGGGCAGACCTGCTGGAAAGCAGTTCTGTGGAGAAGAATCTGGGGGTCCTGGTAGTTAGTAAATTATCCATGAGCCAGCAACGTGCCCTTGTTGCCAAGAAGGCCAATGAAATCCTGGGCTGCCCAGGGAAGAATGGGGCCAGTAAGTTGAGGGAGGTCATTCTCCCCCTGTACTCTTCACTGGTGAGGCCATAACTGGAATACTGTGTCCAGTTCTGGGCTCCCCAGTTCAAGAAAGACAGGAAACCACTGGAGAGAATCCAGCATAGGACAACAAAGATGACTGAGGGATTGGAGCATCTCCCTTATGAGGAAAGGCTGAGAGAGCTGGGACTCTTTAGCCTGGAGAAGAGAAGGCTGAAGGGAGACCTTATTAGTGCTTACAAGTATGTAAAGGGTGTGTTGAAGGAGGATGGAGCCAAAATGTTTTCAGTGGTTTCCACTGACAGGACAAGGGGCAATGGGCACAAGCTGGAACATGGGAAGTTCCATTCAAATATCAGGAAAAACTTCTTTACGGTGAGGGTGACAGAGCACTGGAACAGGCTGCCCAGGGAGGTCGTGGAGTCCCATTCTCTGGAGATTTTCAAGACCTGCCTGGATGCAGTCCCGAGTGATGTGCACTAGACAATCCTGCTTTAGCTGGGAAGTTGGACTAGATGATCTCTAGAGGTCCCTTCCAACTCTGACAATTCCATGATTCCATGATCCTTATTACCAAAATGCTGCGGAAAGAGGGGTGAACTCATCAAAACCTAAAGACAGAATCATGCCAGTTTTACAAGTATGCATTTTTAGGGGGCACAGCAGGCTCCCATGTTTTTCACACTGTGGAGGAACCTAACACTCCTATCTTTGAGCTCGCTACTGATGACAGGGACAGAGCCAACAGGATAACAACAAACAGAGCCTATCTACTATGAAGATAGAAAGCAAATCCTATAAAGCAATGTCTTTTGCTCCCTCCGGGAGTTCCTTGTAGTTTGGTGTATGCTGTGCCTTACACTTGCTAACAATGCAACGTCAGCAGTGCAGTTTTGATTTTTGCGTGGAAAAGAAGAAAACAAGAAGACACAAACCACTGGATTTTAACTCTTAAAGAAGTACCCATCCAATAACACAATGATCATTCAAGGCCCAATTAAAGATTCTACCACCAATGGTGGCCACGAGGTGATACCTAGGGGACCGTACCTGATCAGACCAAGCACGTAGCTACACTTTTCTTAGAATATTCTTCTGCAGTTTTGTGCTCAGAAACTTTGAGCCATAAGCAGCATTTTTGCACTAAATGTTTTTCTTGATGAGCTTTCCTTTCATTAGTTTGTATAATCAACTTATTAAATTCACAAGAACAAGCTCTAAATAACACAAAACCAAGGTAACAGATACATAAGCTAACTCTGACTAAAATTCAGCCCTTGAAACCCAGGCACAGTGTCCAAGGAGAGACAGCAGTGGGACCGCTGCCTACGCCTATCTCTGTATCTTTTCCTCCAGGCCTCCCTTCATTTTTATGACGGCCTCAAAACTATAGAATCACAGTGCAACATGAGAATACAAAACCTTTCAACCAGAAGAATGACTCAGTAAATTAGATTAGAACTAGAGCAATAAATTGCTGCTTGTGGTTCTTCCCCCCACTAATTCTGGAAGTCTGGCCCACCTTCCTTTTCTCTGGCTCCTATCTCTTGAGAGTAAGAAGTTATGAAGCCTTAATAACCCTGCTGCTAGCATGAAGGAGAAATTGCTTGGTTCTTTTCTCCCAAAGAGGCTTTTAGGAAACATTTAGACTTCACCAGCTCAGCAAATGGAATACAAAACACCGCTTGTAGCAGAGAACATCAAAGTATAACATAGTTGAAAAACAGAAAGGGCAAGTACTTTTTTTTTTTTTTGGTAGCAAATAATGATAAATTTCACAAAGGATGCACTCAAATTTCTCTAACAAACAACATACTCTGGTTGCTTTTGTTACTCATCCTCACCACAACAAAAAGTCTCATTCTGATCTTATAACAATTAGCTGTAACAAACAGAAGCAGCAGGGAGAAAAAGAAAAGAAAAATATCCACAAAAGACAAGTGAACTTTCAAGCATTTACAAAAGAGATTGAGGACCAAAAGAAGTAACATCTGACAGAAAGGTGACACACGTATCCTTGAGAGGCAAAAGCTCCAGCTGTATCAGCAGCCTGACATTGCTAGGCAACTCACACTGAAGCACCAGAAGTATATCAAAACAGGGAGTTTGTTAATTGCTGGAAAGTCATTGTGTCATTTATTGTACAAGAAGCACCGGACGCAACAACAGCCAAAATGTTTTAATCTCTGTATTTTTTAACAATTGGTTACTGAACATGAACAGATCTCATTCGCTGTGGAATCTTGTGTACTTGACTAAAATAAAAGAAAGTTCTCTAAGACCTATTATTGCTAGGAACTCATGTGCAGGTTTTTACTTTCAGGATTGCTGCAAAAAACCTATTTACTCTGAGAAAGGTTGAGACAGGCTTCCAAACTACACATAAAATATTCAAAGCCAGCAAGGCCATCATAAGGCTTAATTACAGAATACAAACATAGCTCATTAAGATGAGCCTTCAAGGGTCAGAGAACCTCAATAGAGGTTTACCACTGGACTCTTGATGTTGAAGTTTGTTTTGATTTTAAATAAATACTTATTTATACTTCTTAAAGAGCACTTTAATTTAAAAGTACGTCCAAATGTAACCTAATCACTTTTGGTATTTTGAAGTTTAAATAATTGGAGACACATTTTCATTTAGGATACACACACACACGCATGTGCATCCATGCTACCACCACTGCAGTTCTAACAATTCAAATTCTTCCTGAACTCCAGGATGGGCTGGATATTGTTCTACCATAGCCAAATAATTCATTGTCCAATTGATTTCTGAACAGCATGTATTCTCTTTGGCCCCATATGAATGCCAAAGATGACTTCTGTTGCTGTTTGTCAGTTGCCATGCTATTGTCAACTACTTCACCCCTTGGGGAATACAACATCCACCCACAATTTCTCAAGTTTGCATATGTAAGCTCTGCCTAGCACTACCTGTATTTCCAGGAAAATGGTAACATTTTTCAACTGTTCTAATCACTGATTGAAGCTTTAATAGTAACAAATTCAAGTTGGGCATTATTACTGACAACTGAATCACATGTAATGGCAAAGGGGAAAACTGTCACTGGTATACTGTCACTCTGGTATACCCATAGAGATTATGGAGCTGGGAATATGAGATGAGAGAATGCAGAGTTTGGCCTGGAACTGAACCTATTTTATGGGTGAAAAAAGCAATTCCAGGTAATGCCTGTACCAGGTAGTGCACTCCCTTTTCCCTCACTGCTCAATATGTGTAAACTTTTCTCCATGGTATAGAAAACGATTTTATTTCCCTTTTTTTTTTTCCTTTGCAGACAAAAAGATTGAAACATTTTCCATTGCCCACTATAGAGCCCCTGGTGACACTGGTCCAGCAGACGAGAGCATTTAAGCAGACTGGCCACTCCATAGTAACTGTTACACAGTTTATCACTGACCCTCATTCTAATTTCTCCAGAAGGATTTAATACATTAGAGACCATAGCAATGGGCTCCCATAACACAAAGACAGGCATTAAGGAGCAAGACATCCATGTGCATCACCAGGAATTGTCTGGAGTAATAGTTATTTTCCTTTGGACTTGAAATCTTGGATTTTCTGGATGAAAAAAAAAAGTACTTCTAAATGTAGGCCACTGATCCAATATTTCTCATTAGTCCACAGGTTTTGCACCTCAGCAGTTTCATCTGTTGCCGATGTTGCATGACACTCATCCATAGCAACAGAATTCAAAATTCAATCATGAAGATGTCTCCCATTTAGCAAGAGCAAAAACTAGATGGAACATATGGCTGATCTTTTTGCTGGCTTGGTTTTGTCATGACAATTACTCAGATTAGTATGAACCAAACAAGAGCTAGGGAAGTGCAAAAGCTATGTTACTTTTTCGTTAAGCTGCAATTTGGAAGGGCTTCTGGAATCCTAATAGCTGCTTTAGGCAACCCTGCTGTACAGAGGTGTGTTTCTACCTGCTACTTCATGAAATTCCTCTCCACACGCCGGTCATCTACACGCCATGGCACCAACTAGTCCCCCACAAAATAAGCAGGCTCTCATTGTGGAAATAACATTACTAATAGCTATCTCAGAATTTACCAGTCACCAGTTTTCCAGTGGCAACAACCCATGCCCCCACATGCTACAGTCGTTCCCCACTGTTCCCCAAGCTGCCGCCTCAATTAGTAAAGCTGTCTCTTTTTGGTCTTGGCCATCTTAAGCTATTGGATCAGGTTACAGAGACTCCAGTGACGCTACCGGTTCCCTGACCTTCCTTCCAACATCAGGGAGATGTTGGTGTCTCTCTAAAACATGTGCTACTCCAGCAGCGACGACACAACAGTACAAAAAAAGAAGTGCGTGTGTGTTTTCTTTTGTTCTTTAAGAACAGAATTGGCTCCTGATGAGGTTCACAGTCAGACATCTCCACAGAAACCAGTGAAAGATAGTGGAAGGCTGAGATTTTAAAACATTACAAGCCAATACTGATGTGAAACACATAAAGCCTATAAATTACATGCCAAAATAACAGCTTCTTTGTTCTTTGATACTACTAATCAGTTTCAGTTTTCTAATTACAGGATAATATATGTGAAGCCAAATCATATACCTCTCTCTATATATACATACACACACACAATTGATCCAGAGTTATACAATAGTGAACTGAAAGTTTAAACTTATATATTGAGAGAGGGAGATAACCCATTAGTACCATATATGCAAATTCTACTCAACTGTAATTTCTAGTTTATGAGCAAGCAACTTACAAAGCAGTTCTGGACTGGATGGATAAACAGTCGTCTAATTAGATTGATGTGCTGGGAAACTCTTCCTTCTGTGAAGCAATAAAACGAGATGATCAGTATAAAACCTGGTGTTATCTGCTAGATCTCACTATTGGCAAAACCACCCCTCCCATTGTTTTCATACTGTACTTTTCTGGACAAACACTTCAGAACAGGATTTGGTTACATCACTGTTACATCTCTCATGGGAAACATTTTGCTATATAACCTTCCATAGAAAAAGGTAAGTCATGGCTGTTAGTGTTGGAAGCTCTGGACGAAGCATGCCATTCCTCACTGCACCATTCCAGAACAGTTTTTAACATTCATAGAGCATCCTGAATGATTAATAATTATCACAAAAGAGCAGCTGAACAGTGCTGCCACATTTATATCTTCCCAGAATAGATGCTAGCTGATTTGAATTGTTTGTGTTTCACGTCTTCCTTAGATAAGCAACATAAAGTTGGGAAGATTGCACTTCAGAATGAGTAGCAAACAAGCTCCAGTAACACAGGACTAGAACACAGGTATAGCATGAGCATTATGAAATATGAGGACAATGATTCTCCTGCACATCCATTCCTAGGATTTCTTGGATAACACTTGACCAGGTTTCACCCACAAGTTATTATAACTAAAATGTTTAGCAAGGGCATGTTTGCATCATCCATATTTACACACCACCTCAGAGCTGCAGTCATAGGCCACATGCTATTTTGCCTGGCATTGTACCAAAACAGCATCAAAGTTATGTGGCCAGCAGGTCAAGGTAGGTGATTCTGCCCCTCTACTCCACTCAGGTAAGACCCCACCTGGAGTACTGCATCCAGCTCTAGAGTCATCAGCACATAAGAAGGACATGGTCCTGTTGGAGCACCTCTGCTGTGAGGATAGGCTGAGAGAGCTGGGTTGTTCTGCCTGGAGAAGACAAGGCTCCTGAGAAACCTTATCGTGTCCTTTCAGTACTTAAAGAGGGCCTTCAAGGAAGATGAGGACAAACTTTTTAGCAGGACCTGTTGCAATAGGCCCCAAGGGGTAATGGCTTTAAACTAAAAGGAGGAAGATGTAGATTAGATACAAGGAAGAAATTTTTTATGCTGAATGGTGAAACACTGGAAGAGGTTGCCCTGAGAGGCAGCAGATGCCCCATCCCTGGAAACATTCGAAGTCAGGTTGCACGGGGCTCTGAGCAACCTGATCTAGTTGAAGATGTTCCTGTCCATTGCAGGGGGTTGGAGTAGATGACCTATAAAGGTCCCTTGCAACCCAAACCATTCTATGATTATTCTGTGTCCCAAACGGCTCATGAGAAAAGTTGCCAGAGATACATGTAGGTAAACTAGAGGGGTATGAAGGACTTTGGAAATAACAAGATAATACTTTCTACACAACAGTCTCAAAACAGTGGTTTGTTTATAGGAAAGGGACTTTACATGAGGAACTGTAGAAGGATAACGAGGCAGCTTGTCAGATGTTATGGTGACATCCTTTGCTGTGAAAGACCACAAAAATTAGAGTATAAAGGTCTTGAGTTGAGAATGGAAAAAATGAACAACAAAAGATTGGGTCCTGGACTGATCAGGGGTGAGAGTACATTTTTCATTACTGAGAGAAACAGAGCAGAGGTGACAGCCTCTTGGAATCACAGTGAAGAGCCTTGAAAGTACAAAAGGGCAATAGATGTTTGATGTACAAGAAGCCAGGAGAGGGAGAAGCAAATGGGGCAATGACACCATCAAAGGAGCAGGCTAGAAACTGTGGAATCATTTCAAATTGATATGAGTGAACTAAGACTATATTTATCAAGGCAAGTTTGTTAACAGCAACAGGAATATGACATAGGAAGAATTTGGGGAAACAATCAAATGTTTGCACAGATAAGCAGCTTTTTCCAAAAGATGTCAAGCATGTGACACGCAATCCCCTTGTTCAACAGTCTTTGGGCTGTGACCAAAGAGATCTGAGTAACACCTAGAATTGTCAGTCAAAGAAGTATGATGGTGGTGCTCACAGCACTGAAAAGTAAATCATGGGCAAGAGGCAAGTAGCAGAGGAATTTGGGGGAGACAAAAGAGGACAAAGGAGGTACTGAACAACAACAGTGCATGAAAGGTAAAAACAGCTTTTAGTTATGTGTGTCAGTTTAAGAGAAAACTGAAGATGAAGCCGGAGACTAAATATAACCAGTTGCACCAACAGTAGATGGAGCTGTGAGACAAGAGAAAAAAATAAACCTCTAAGGCGACTAGTTAAAATAGCAGTTCTGAAAACGAAGGCATAAAACCCTACCTTCATGTTAAGTCATGAAACACCATCCACAAGAGCTGACTTTGATACGAGTATGACAGCCATGCCACGTTAGCAGGAGGAGCTGAAATAACCTGTCACTTCTTTTCCCTGCCCTTAGATAAGCAAACATTGCCCATGCCTAATGCAGGTTTAATCCCAGCCAGCTTGCTGTCAACCAAGTGCCAAGATCAGCCAAGCACTAGGCAAACATAAACTTGACCTGATTTAACAACCATATGGAGGGGTTGTTCACATTCTTCATGCTCTGCAGTTTACACTACACGCTAATACCATTTGAAATTTTTCACAGAAGCATGGATGAGAATTTTGTACTATTTTCTGAGTTCTCTTAAAAATAAAGGAATTCTTTACGAGAAGTCTGTTGATCTCTGGAAAGGAATACATAATACTTTGAGGTCAGGGCTAATGAACGCTAATGATATATAAAAATATCTGCAGAGACAACTGGTATTACTCTATCGTCATAAGGAAGTCTATAAATGGACTTCACCAACACAGGCTCTACTTCATATCCAGACTTAAAACAAAGCTGGACAACTCTAATAACTCCAGATGGAACTATGAATTTTACTTGAAACTTTTCTGTAAACAGGAAAAAAAGGCAAACCTTGGTCCGGCAAAAAATGGATTCCTGTATTAGGAAACAGAGTGAGCCTGTCAAGTGTAAGAACAGTTTTATTTGTCAGGGATCTAACAAGTGTTCCTAGGACAGATTTCGACATCTAATTCTCCTGTGAATGTGCTCCGAAAGAAGCAAGTTCGTGCTTATAGGAAAATAAGGCACAAAAATGGAACTGCTTCTAGCCTTGTTCACTGAAGACAGATCTTAGTAACACTCCTGTGAGAGGAAGCAATAAAAGGGAAATTTCATATTATCTTTAATTCCTGTTTCCATGAGGAAACCCCACTCGTCCCCCAAGTTTACAAGTAATGTCCATATTTTTTCTCCATATATATTTTATATATAAGCATCCGATTGGCAATATTTACTAACAATTAACAAGAGGTGGCACTTAGGCCTGACTATATCACATGGTGCTAATTGCAGTCTGAGGCCCACTTAAACAAGCTATCAAATGGACTGTCAACTGGGAATTACGTGCATAGCTACAGGATAACAAATTAAAGTATATGATTAATTTTATCAACAATAACAGACTTGAAGTACAGGGTAAGTTTCAGTTCGTAATTACATAAATGGGTACAATCCACAATCACACAGCTGGCCTGCCATACATCAAGCAATCCAATTCTCTTATTTTTGTGAAGCTGAGCTTAAATCATGTTGTGTAATTTGTAAACCACTATACTGAAGCCTGCTGACTACATTATGCATGCCAGTACATAACTAAGTAATTTCCAGACCCACTGGAAACCACAGAACTATACTTGGGCCCTTCAGACTACTTACCTACATGCTAATTATCTGCTACTTAATAGTAATGTGTAGCTAGATGTAAATTACAACATGGTAGGGTTGGTTATGCCCTTTGTTATTTAAAACACTTCCACATGTTATCTTTTTTCAAATCAGCATCATAGCAAACACACAATGGCAATAACAATCTAGTTCAACACACAAAAGAAGACTGCCACTGCCAGACACTGTTCCTTGCTGCTACCAGTGCAGAGGCTGAATAACAGAAAGAATCAGGCAGGACAGAGTCCATCCTTGCTTCAACCTGGCCACCCACTGCTGCCCCAGATACCAAGCACACTGACAGGCAGTAAATAAATCCCTTTTCACCATTGCTGTAACAGGAACAACAGATATACACAGACCCTTGCTTCACTTCTACATGTCTACCTCTAACTTAAAGATGAAGCCATGAAAAGAAATCCAGGATAAGCAAATGCACATGCCCTGCTTCCCACTGCAGAGCCTCTGCATCTCTCTCCACACTCAGTGAACCTTGGTCCTGAAGACTTGATCAATAAAGAGACAACAACAAAGGGGTTAGACACACAGCTAAGAGCCTGTTCAAACCTGAATGGCACTGCTAGTATATGACCAGGAGAAGTAACCCAAAAGGGAGGGAATAGCAAACATTTTGTATTTGTTTCTAAAAACTCAAACACTTGGTTGTTGTTAAGAGAACACAATGATAAAAATAAAAAAATAACAGAGCAATGTTTAGATCTAACAACTGCCAAAGCCAACAAGACAAAAATCTTTCTCGTCCCCAGTGTTGCTAGTCAGCTGTACAGTATGCTAAAAATTGAAATATTTTACTGTTGCTGAACCAAAAAAATTGTGACTGGAAGCACTGCAGTAGAATTCCAGGCAGAGCAGTAATTTCTGCCATAATACAAGGACTGCTAGACCATTTGGAAGATTAATAAGACGACCAGCATTCACAACAACACTGCTGGATGGGAATGCAGGAAGGAGGGAGCGGAGAACCGCAGGGCTGTTTTCCTTCCTTGAAGAAAAGTGGTCTTGATAGATTTTTATGACAACAAAGTACTTCTGGCCAGATCAAGTTGATCAAATCTGCCCAATTTGGGCACCTAATAGAAGCCACGTTCTTAGAGAAATTGTCCACCCAAGTTCAAACACTTGCATTACGCACATGTGAACTTCCTCTGATGGCCCTCCAAAACATATAACATAAGGAACACAGGAATTACACAAGGAACACTGGTACTTATTTTAGGGAGACTGCTTCACCAGGTAAAATCTAATCTGACTGCTATAATTTTGCGGCAGCAAAGGCACTTTACAGGGTTTCCACCACCTTTTGTGCACAACTAAGTAAACTGGCAGCTTGCTGCTATGCTACTCACATGCACGCATCTGTGCAGTTGTTTGCGAGACACTGAAGTTATTTTAGGAGGAAAAAAACCCAGCCAAACCCTACCTCTTTCCTTCTTTCTTTTTTCTTATTTTCTATACTCAGTTCACTGATGAGGGTTTAAGGTTTGGATTGGCAAACAGATACATGAGCACAACTGAGGGCATAGTAAAGTACAGCTGAATGAGGAGAAAAAGCAAATTGAGTTGAGATAGGGAACCGCTAAAAAAGCTTTATACCTAGGGCATTACAACATGGACCTGCATCCTCACTGCCTTATGTGGGCTTTAACTGCAGCATGGTAACAGCAGTTGGCATTTTACAAAATGCCTGAACTAGGGATTAATGTTTTAAAGGATTTAAAGGCTGTGATTTCAAGCTGCTTTAGAACTGTAAGGAACATTGACTTAACAGGAGCAGTAAAAATGATATCTAAATGGATGTGGGGAAGAGAGTACTCAAAATGATTAGATTTTAAGAATCGGCATAGAATAACATGCCACATCTAGAACACTGCAACTGCTGCTACCAGTATAGAGGCTGGACAATGGAGAGAAACAGGCAAGGTAAGAACTAAAAACTCTTAACTATTTGCTGGACTTTGCACCTGCTGCATCGCTTTTGACTCAGGCATCCTTCCACTATTTCTGGTGTACATAGGTATTACAACCAGTGCTCTGTCCACCATTATATCCCTAGAGTGAAATCCTGGATTCACATTTGTCAACAGGAATACTTGCACTGATGCCAATAAACTACAGCAGAGGTTCTACAACTGGGTTAAAGGAAGTTACTTTTAGAGGGTAAAAAGAGATGGATCTTCCTGAACAAAGGAAAAGCTCTGCTTTCAGCTTGGTCTCGTCACACTGATTTCAGCTGTAGCCTTGGGGTATCTGCCTGTATGCAGCTTTCTCACCTAAACACAGTAAGCACCTGTATGTACACAGTTGTTATTGTGAGTTCCAGCAAAGTCACTTGCCCAACTGACTGCTACTGGTATTACCTGAGCAAACCCTGTTTGAAGATCACTGCTTCACTGAAGGAATTTAAATTGCATAAAGCCGCAGCGATTAAAAGGCACATCTTTCTCCTACAGCTACTGTCTGCAGAGACCGGCACAACATTAACCCTGCAGGCCCAAGGCAGCACCCCTCCATTCCACAGAAGATCTTTGAATTCTGGGGATGCTTTTGTATATGTTTTTGGCATCAAAATCCCTCACATCCTTCTTCACAAAGACTCAAGTTTTAAAGCTATATACCTACCCAAAGTATCCAGCAAGAGTTTATTCTGTAAGCTTAAGTCTTAGGAGCTCACGGGAGCTCATTTTGTCTTGAAATGATAGGAGTTACACATCACTCCTTCTTCCTGCAGCAGTGCACTCAATCTTTTATATTTTCTCCATTCACTTCAGAACATGTAAAATGTAAAATAGATCTCCAAAACCACAAGGCCATTTTAAGAAAAATATAAACATATACTCATACCCCCATCACAAAGATTTGCACAATGGTCAAACAGAAGCCCACAGTTACCACAGAAAGTAAACAAGAGCCTTCTGTAGGACAGGCTCTGGCAGGAACAGAGAGAAAAAGCTAAGAAAATACTTTTATCGCAGCAGTAACTGCCTCATTCAGCTTGATGAAACCCACTGCTTGTTACTATTACTGTATTATTACTACATTCCTTCACCAATGACTCAGGAGTGATACAACACTGCCACTGCGTAGCAGCCACACTGAAATAATTGTGCAAAAAAACATCAACCAACATGGGGGGACTGAAACAAGCCCATGCATTCCCTTCTCCACACTCAGAAGGTGCCAGGCCTGAGATCTTTCGATCTCTTCCCTGCTTCCCACTACAGCAGGGTTCAAGAGACATCCTTCCCAGAGTCCCAGACAAAGAGAAGTGGTGAAGCAGCAAAATAGTGCAAATGGACCCAAATTTTGTGCTCAAAGGCAGAAAATATACACGTGGAATAGAAATTAAGCGATAAACCTTAGCTAGTCTGCAACCAGTGAAAATAAAACAATTATAAAAATTTGTTTATGCTTGCTGATGATCTGGGTGCTCCGAGTAGCACAATTGTGTGAAGGATTGCAAAGAAAAAAAATAAGCAGAAATATCAAGTGACGATTCCCAAAACTTTCACTTTGTGCTCTTAAGGATTAAACCCGAAAGCAGAAAAAAGTGTCCCCAGTGTGGCTGCAAAATAATTTATGAAGTTTTTTAGATGGCAGGAGTTTGAGAAGGTTGTGACAACACAATAAAGTCACAGCAAAATAATATAATCTCAATAAAATAAGGAGCATATTTTACATTTAGTATTTCTGTCTGTTTTACTTCCTTTTTCTTCAGAGCTGAGAATAAAACAGATTTTCTCCAACATAGCCTATTTTCACTGCTGATTTGAATGAAAAAGAATACAGTGACTGTCATTATAACTCACTTGGTGCATAATGAAGTATTTTGGAGAGTTGTAAGCATCTTGGTTCATGGTGATAGAAACAGAGAATCTATCATGACTTCTATATATACACTACTTAGCATTATTTGTTACTTTGCTAAGGAGGTAAAGGAAGACTTTCTTCTAGAAGAAACATTGAAAGAAATGCTATTCCTTCATATGTGAAAAATAAAGAAGTGACAGAGTAACTATTTTTATTTTTCCAATGGAATACTGTCTTCATTTTTTCTATTTGCTCTTTGCTTTTGGTTTGTCTCCATGTGATTAAATTAAATGACTATGTTAAATTCCCACATATCATTTACATAGGCTAGATTTGAGGGTTTTTTTGACTAGAAAAATCTCAACAATGGCGCATCTTTAAATCTTCAGGTTTAAGTCTGCTTTCATATTTACATAATGATGTTTATTCATTTCTTGGTACTGGCCGTAGAGTTCAGTGACAAAAGCTGTGGCTTTTTAAAAACAAACAAACAAAACAAACCACACAAAACCCACAAGTTCAGTTAATATATACAATGCCGGAAAAGCATGAATAGAAACTCTTACAAGAACACTCACTGCCTTTGCTCTTGTTAGCATATGTATTTTACAAATTATGTAGATTTCTTCAGTATAGGACAGCAACTCTGCAACTGCTTTTTCAACACAGCCTCAATTGTTCTGGACTTAAATGACCTGAAACATGAGCTAATTGTCAAAGTCTCGCTTCAGTGCAGTCTTATCCTGATTTTTATTCCCATGTAGCCCCTAACTAGTGTTTCACAGTAAGGCCATATGCTGACTTCCTTGTGGCTAGTGTATTGAAAAGTGAACAAGGTACCTTCTGTAATTAGTAGTCCATTAGAGACATAGTTTCCTAGGGTAAATGACATGTGTGCCACAACAATGCTATCTGTGACCAGCTATCTACTGTGTCATGCTGTGGAGTCATCTGCAAGTAAGATGTAAATCTTACCATTCAGTAAATGCTCACAAAGGTGCAGAAATATTCTCTAAACCAAAAATTTCAATTTTAAACCGTATGCTACATCCAGAAGAATTATATTCTTCTCTGAGTTTTTATTTTACCATCTCATAATGAAGCCTATCACCTAATTTTTTCCCTTCTCCAATTCTACTCTCTTAACCTGAATGAACTCAATTCTGCATGTCATGTGCACTATGGCTTAAACCAGTATAACACCGGGACATACACTTAGCTTACATACACAAGAAGGGCCACTGATTTCGAATGTGTAATGTATAACTATTGAAATGGAATTTTTAATAATTATGCATTCATTACCATTTCAACCAGAAATAACAGGGGAGCTATTATTTTGGTCAAGAGCAGCAGATGAAGCTGTACTTTATTTACATGCAAACATTATTCCTTTTGAGACGACTCAAAAGGGCACTGACCCTGCCTGGACAGTCAGTTCATAGAATCATAGAATCATAGAATTTCCCAGGCCGGAAGGGACCTCCAAGGGTCATCTAGTCCGACCCCCCCGCAGTCAGCAGGGACACCCCCAACTAGACCAGGTTGCCCAGGGCCTCGTCGAGCCTCTCCTTGAATATCTCCAGGGATGGGGCCTCAACCACCTCCCTGGGCAACCTGTTCCAGTGCTCCATGGGGGGGTCACTTAGAAATGAACCCCAAATGTCATCCTCTGTGCTCTGTGGCAGGACCTCTCTTCCTCAGGAGGCCATGCTATGGCTGTTAACAGAAGTTTTCATTGCTGCCATCCCCATGGATGTACAAACATACGTCACATGTCACCCCTGACAAAACAGCACAAGGACAACTCCTGGAAAAATCTCACACCAAATATGAACAACTGCGACAAAGTTTGTTTTCAATTCCTATGTCTTGGTTGGGGACCCGCAAAATCCCTCTACGGACCTGACAATATTGCCAAGTCTCAATCAGTAATATTTTTTAAAAGAGCAATCCTACTGGTAATCACCAGTAGAAGACGACAAGACCTTCCTAATCCAACAAAATGTTGATTTCCTAAGGAAATTCCAGAAGATTCTGATGAAGTTGTCTATTCTTGACTCCTGAAGAGTCTGGGTATGAATACATCAAGAAATGTAAATATGAACAAGGTTCTGAGAGACTGGAAACCACTGTGGCAGTCATTTATTCACAACAGTATTTCTTCTGCTGAAGCCAACTCAAATTTGCTATTGGCCCAGTGGCTGTTGGGTCATTAGTCCCAGGAGTATTCACACTTGTGCACGTATGGGCACATAATGCTGTCCTATTTACATTTTCATTTTAAGTCAGCTAGTACAAGGTGCATCTGTAACAACACAGTACCCATGGACCCCACTAAATTTTCTGTCCATGTTTCCTATTTTAAAAAGCAAGCCCTTTGGAACTAATACATACTAAATGAATACATGCATATTTTCACATCATTTGAATGATAACAGTTTCAGCATTGGAAGCTTCTTATTCGCGTAAGAGTTCATGACCATGCACAAATATACATGATCTCACTATAGTCAAATCATCCCACTTAGAACTGAATAAAAACATACACAGACATTTAATATACAACTGGCATGAAAAAGTTCAATTCATAAGAAAATTAAGTTAAACATTTCCAGTATCAACAATAAAAAATAAACTATAATGACATTTTCAGTTTCATATATTTAGAGGTATGAATAGATTATAATGTTAAAGAAAAAAGTATAATTTGTAGAGGAAATATGCAAACCTACAGAGAGCCAAACATATAGCTTCATCCAAGTGGTTGGACTATATGATGTAAACAGTTGAAATCTGCATTTCATTTAATAAGACAGTTTTGGCAAAGATTTTAATTCCAAGTTCACTATTCAAATGATCAATTATCATTCATCACCCAGATGCTCTAATCAATTTCAATGTATGCATTCAATCTTACTCAAACTTTATGCTAACCCTGGTTCATTTTGTAATGGTTACCCGTAAAATGCCACAAAAACCTTTGGGGATCATTGCTGATTATTACTGTTTTCCATGAAGTTTTATACAGAAGAAAACAATTTAAAACACACCACTGCAGTTGGGATGTAAGATTATCAAACATAATTTAAAAAATTATTTATAAAGTAGACTGTCGAGTACTTCTAACTGTCACCTTATATTAAAAAAAAAATAAATAAATAGAAAATCAGTGCCTAGTATCCTGTATTGAAATTAAAAGAACAGACAACATAACAAAGCTTTATACAATAATTTCACTTAGGACTTCTAGAAAGACTACTTGGAAGTTGTAGAGAGTTGCACTCCAATACAAGAAAGGAATTAATCTTTTCATGCTGCATATACTTAAGCCCATGATTTTACTCACTTCAATGAGGCTTGTCAGGGAAAAACACTAAGGCTTAATAATTATTTGCAAAAATGAGAACAAAATCATCAGTCAATCCATTCTATGGGAAAATTGAATAAAAGGAAGATCTAGAAATAGAAGAGCATTTAGGGGAGCTCTTGTATGGAACAAGAATCAAGGTTTTTTGCAGAACTCCAGAAAAACAAACAATAAGCAAAATCAAGACTGATAGATGTGATACTGTGAAAAGACAAAGAGTGCAAATGACCTAAAGGACAAAAGCAAAACATTGTATTTTTCCCCTTACATATTGTATTTTCCCCTTTAATATTTCTATGTCAATATACTTTTCAAAGTAAATTTGCTATCATTTTAATGAGAGAAATTCTACACTGGAACTTGAAATAGCTTGACAGTAACATTTTTGGGTTTTGCTTTACTTACAAAAATACACGCAGAAGTCTGCAGTCACTATATAATTCGCTTGCAACCCAGATCTCCTAAAGCTACAAATAAATTCTTTCCAAAAGAAAGATGCTTTTCTTTAGGCATTCTTAGAATTCCCCAACAATTATTACTGAACAGAGGGACTATTTATTGTGATCTTATCACATACTCCCACATATTATATATAGTCCGAACTCTGCTTCAGTGCAGGCAGGTGGAATGCAAGTGATTTCATCTGGACTGCACTTGGCCCTTACAGACCTAATTACAAAGCTCTATGGAATGAACTTAGAGAAAATGCATTAAATCACTTACAATACAGTTACTTTGTGGTTTAAGAGGATCACAAATAAATCTGCATCAGATTTCCTTTTTAATGTCAACCAAAAACCTCTCTGATCTAACTGTCATACATTAAGAATACAGAAAGGAACCAATGAATTCATATTTTTTACTGTTTAAAAAAGTTGTATCGTGAGAGCTGTAAAACCACAGCTGAACTACAGAACCACAATCAGCTTTTTAGAACTGTTCTGTGAGCTTTTACTAGCTGAAACTGCCCAGTATAAGATAGTTTAGAACACTTGTTCACTCTCTCTTTTCCCCTAGACTCCACGAGACTCTACAACAGTAACAAATTCCATTCCTGGCTTTTGCCAGCTACAGTTTCTTCCAAGAATACTATTTTCAAAGAATTTTGGTTATGAATCAGACAGTGAGTAGGATTTTGAAATCAATGTGAATTCTGTCACTGACATAAAAAAGCTTGGGATTTCATCCAAAGAATGTTAACATATGTTATTTAACATTATCTGTAATGTAAACTGTGATGTAAAATATAGTCTGATTGATAAAAGAGCCAGGAAACTGTCTAGCAACTTCCTGGTTCTTCATCACACTTTCAAATTTTTTCTGCTATAAACTCAAGCTCCTTTTTTTTCTAGTCTCTACATAAGAACTTTTATTAAAAAAAATAATAAAATTAAAAGGCTAACAAGTTGTTTCATCACACAAAAATAGGAACATTCCCAAGTATACATTTTCACCAGTACTGTAGCTGACTCACTTCAAGTTATCAAAATGACTGACTTGATGAAGACTGGAAATAGGAATGACAGGAAATTACACAAAGAATGGAATTATTGACACTTCAAAGACAGAACTTCCTGGCTCAAAGCATCTGATCATGAAAAATCGATCCACATGCAGAAAGGCAGTCAGCATGACTCTTCTGGCTATATGGTTGGTGAGACCAAAGATGCATTTGAAGTGTTTTAAAACAGAAGAAAAGGGAATTACCTACAGAACTAGATTATTTTTTTTATCAATAGAAAAGTTTGTTGTTGGAAGGAAACAGGGCACGGCAAGCACCTTAGAGCAAAAAAAAGGTGACTTCGCTGCTCAGCTGGCAATGTCCCTGATCAAATGCCATACTACAAAGATGCCAGAGTAATTGCAACTGGCCCACAGAAACACCACACCAATGCTGTACGCAGAGCAAGGTGTGAACCTCAGCAATACCAGAGCATCCCCTACCAGCCATCCAGGGTTTCCTTGCCTGGAAAGTCAGCTGGCTCACTGCAGGCTCCAACTACAGAACCAGATTTCATGTAGGTAGCTTACATTGCCAAAGTGTTCAGGTTCAGCTGCAGATTTAAGCCTAGAGCTATCACCAGCCATTCAGATGTCATCTGAATTTACAGTTACATGAGACAGTTTTCGCTACACCACAGTCAAAACTGGTGATTTACAATCGAAGTTCTTCTCAGAGATAACTCCCTACTATGTATAACTAGGATATCTGTTCCCATTCACACAAAATTCTCTCTGAATGTTGTGTCCAGCTAGATGAACAGTGAATTTTAATGCTTTACCAGATTCTGGTGCAAATACTGCTTCATAATTTGCATGTTAAGTTTCTGTTCTTAACTTTTATGTAAAGGTTCTTGCAATGTTTCATACCCTTTCTACAGGCATTTGAACCATTCCACTTATTTTAAGAGAATTACATTACTCATGTAATTCTGTAGGGTAAGTTAGAATAGATAAATGATATTTCATTACATTTTACAGGATTTCCAACAGAGTCTTCAAAGTTTTATTGCATTTTTTTCAATAGGGAAGAACAAGAATTCACAGAAAAAATCCTTAAATCCTTTGGTGTTTCAAATTGCTAACTTTTCTATACTGTAGTAGGTACACGTCTGTGGTTAAAGAAAGCCAACAATTCCTCTGCCAAAAAGTCAGGATCAGTTATGCACACAACCAGTCAAAAAGCAGATGTGAGCTGTTATCTGACATGTAAGATACTTTCCAATTGCAGGTTAGAATTTAAATGGTGCTTTATATGATCACTGTGTACTAGGCTACTCTCACCTTTATTTGTGTACATGTATCCACCTTATTTGCAGTTCTATAAAACAAAACTGAATAAACAAACGGTTCAAAATTGATTAATCCAACTCAACTGGTACACATTTTATTTCATTTATTTTTAAAAAGGAAAATGTCTTATGCGTGCCTCAACTATGCTCACCATAATTTAACGGTAACGTATCCAAGCAGCCTCTAAATCAATGAACCTTTACTTTTCATCAATTTGCAATCCACTGCTGTTCTCTACGAGCACCTCCGTGCCATCCATTCGTATCACCTGCTTCCATGCAATCGACAGTCTTTCACCCATCCACGAAAAGCTCTTTGACTTTATGCCACTAAGAGATTGCAATTCAAAACTTCTTCCTTAATTAGAAGGGCTGTTAATTTAGGAAGATATTGTTGACTTAAAATCTGATGCATTTCAAATAAAACTATAACAGTCCCCTCATTAGAGCCTGTTAGACTCTATTAGACTCCTGGCCCATTTTTGTGATGATGTATTTTTCAATGTCTTATGCTTTGCTTGCACGCTATTGTGCAAGTGAAAGATAACTCCACTTTCTGCCACTCCCATTAACATTCTCCAGTTAAATCAAACAAATAAACAACAAAAGTAACAAGGAAAGTGATCAAGTGTGCAACTTCATACAGTGCAACTGCTCATGAAGGATGTGTTTACAAGTCCTGATTGACCAACTGCATAAAGGAAACATTTAAAATAACATCAACCACTGCCAAGGTAAAAATAGTCTGTATTTTACTGGGAGTTTTCTGTCCTCTTTCAATTGCAGCGTACTAATAGTAGTCCAGAAGTCCTTGTAACCTTTAGAATACCTCACACATTCTGAAGGATGCAAACAGTGTCTGACAACAAGAAAAGCATTAGAAAAAAAGGCTTCATAAAAATTAAAGTATTTATTTGAAAAAGTTAAATATTCGTTTGCTGTTTGTATTTCTCAAATGTTATTGTTCTTTCCACTGAATGCGGCCTAAGATTGATTTGTCTTAGTTCTATTAGCTTTGCACCATTAAAATACAAAGTACATATCCTCTTATAGAGTAGATAAATCAAGTTTTACTAAGATTTACTAAGACTCTTTTCACCCATGAGCTTGTATTCATTCAATTATATTAGCCAGTAAAACAAATAAATAAAAATGTTACAATATTACAAAGCAAAATCATAAATTCAGGTGAGAGCTGAATTATATCAATCAAAACCTACCAGAAACTAAATTTCATAATATTTTTCTTAACCAAACAAGTCTGAATTGCACAAAGCAACTGGATAGCACCATTAATTATACACATTTATTCTTAACTAAGTAAAAGTTTGTTTTTACCCCAATGCTATTTTCAATCTAACCGTCCCTTTATACATCAACTTCTCACAAGAACAAGCCTGAAAACGTGCCAGTGTTCAACCTGCCAACCTCTAACATGGGGTACCGCAAACACTGCTGCTGGAGGGGGTACTGCCGCCCGGGCAGACGTGCTCAGCCAGTGCTCAGCCTGCCCACATGAGCAAGCCCCATCAGTACAATGCTGCAGGGGGTGCAAGGGGCTGCCTCTCAGTGTGGGTATCCAGATGTAGCCACTTCTCCAGCGATGCTGACATCTCTCTCAGCTCTACTGCTTCACTCCTGGCACCCACTCAAGCAAGGCAGCCAAGAGCCACTTCAAACATAACTCCTGATGCTGCACTCACACAGGTAGCTGCAGGACAGACATAGTACAACCACAGCAAGACCTTAACTCTGACAGCATATTCTATCAGTCCTTTTCCCTGTGAGAAGCCAATTCCTTCTCCTAAGAACTGAATTTTCTCACTCTGTACTGCCGGGCACAACAAAATCATTCTGCCAGAACAACTTGTACAGAGCATAAAAGAAAGAAAAACAGCAAGAGAGGGGAAATTAATTATTCTTTGCTTCCTCAAAGTCAGGTATGTTGCCCACACACACAACTGCAACCCACATGCTGTAGAACCTTCTCATCTCTTACCAAGAACTCCACCGGTTGATCCAGTGCCTACTACTGCTTGGGCTGAGGCCAATGCTCAGAAACAGAGGGCATTCATTTTCTGTCATATCTGCCATCCCAGCACACAACTAGCCTCACTGCAAACCTATGAAATGATCTGTTAGCATGTGCCATTCTCTCACACCAGCCCTCTTCCTTCCCCAGCTCTCTATCGATTTTTAAGCAAGTAAACAGTGCTTTTAACAAGGCACAATGTTAAAGACAGGCTAAGCAGTGCCTAAAGTCTCCAAGCAAAGCGCTAAATTCAGGACAGAGATCCTGTATTTCAAGTGCTCCAATATAAATACTGTGACAAATCACAACATAATGCAAGTAAATACCTTTGTCTGCACCATCACATCATCACCTAGATCATGACACTAGATCATCACTGCCTGTTGTTTCATAATACCACCTAACCTAGAAACCAAATTATCCGGTGCTGTCTCTATTTATTTCCCATTTTGCTAATCAAAAAAACCACCCCAAAACAAGCAAAAATCCCAGCCAAAGCATGGCAAAGATGAGCTACTTGCATTCTAATTTTGCAAAAATCTTCTTCTAGGAAATGAAATAAGAATTCCCTTGTGCTATATTGCAAACGGAAGTAACATGCTACAAGAGAGCTAAATGAATGCTATACTGCAGCTGAACAAGACAATAAAAGCATTATGACAAATGGTTCTAGTGCCCCACCATATATACTACTTTCCAGTTATAATTAAAAGCAGAGACAAGTCAAAAGGAATGATAATATTGATTCTGCTTGACATACATTTCCTACCAGACAGCAAACAACTGTGAAAGAATGCCTGGTGACAGATTTTATAGTCAAATACAAACTGACCCCACCCAGCAGACCACCCAGATCATTAAATACAATTCTATTATATGTTCCCTGAATACATTTGCAGATCAGATCCATTTTGTAAGCAATATTTTTATAGTTTAAATTCCAGAAAATAATCTTAATCAGAGTCATCAAATATTGGCCCCGATCTATTTAACTCTGTGCTTGCCTAGAGCAGGAGCTGGGTCTTGTGCTGTTATTAAAGTGCATGTATAACTAAGAGTTCACCTTGTCTTACACAAACATTCACTACGTATTAGTGTGCACTATGGGGTAGTGGCATCGTACCCACCACTCGTGTTTCTCGCCTTTTTGGAGTTTTTTTGCAACTTTAACTACGATGTACTAGTAATAGCCTCCTGGTACAATGCAAGTCAGCCACAACTTCCTTACCATAGAGGTGATGCAGCCCTCCTGACTCTCTAGATTAGAGTCACTCCTATGTTTGCCATATATATGGAGACCTTAAAAGACATCAGCAGTCCAATCTCCCCATTTGGTAGTAGCAATACCTGAATATGCCAAATGTAGAGAAGGGAAATGTATAGGGACAGGCAGTCAATTAATTTCTAACTTCATTTTTTTCTTTGGAAAACAGAAACGAATTTTAAAACACTCATATATTTATAAGAGAAATGGGAAAGTATCTGTCGACACAATCTAATCAAGTTTTTCCCTTATGTGGATATAGCCTAGAGCAATGCACATACTCCCAAACCTCCAGATCCCTAACACAATCAGGCATTCAAGATGATACGCACACAGAAGAATGTCTCAATACAAGAAAATAAACATTTATTTTTACTAATTTTAAAATATTGTGTCTACAAATCATGCTTTTTAGAGATGGGATGTAGTGAAAAACTTCTAAAAAAGTATTCAGTTTTGTATTTATGAGATTCTATTATTTCTATAAAGCTCAGCTGATAAGCTCCTGTTAATTAGAATGCTTTCTGTGCGTTGCCTTTCATCTGAGGTTCTGGAATTGCTTGGAAAATCTTAATTAGGTCTCAAAACACTACTGTGAAGAAGGTATATTCTCTTAGCACAGAAAACAAGGTGCAGACAGCTTACGTGATTTGCCAAAGGTCACCAAAAGGCTCCAGTCCTAAATGACACCCGGCAGACAGCAGCAGAGCTGTTCCCTCCTACACCCTCATCCCCAGTCGCATCTCATAACCACTACATCTATACTTCAGTCCCTCACATAAATATCTGATTCCTTCTTTGACTTTCAGTCAAAGTCCAGATTGAGCTGCAGTCCATGGAGACTGGAGAGCTTTTCCATGAAAGGTATGCTTCCATTTTGGGGCAGCTGTGTAGATCTCTCTTTAATCTGAACTGGTCTACACAGACACAACTGTTCATTAAAGCTAAAGCAAACTCTGTCTGGTATAATTAAATGTTGTGCCTGGAAGGCTGAAATATCTTATAGCTTCAAAGGTTTAAAATCTCATTTTCAGCCCTGCCTGATTACTTAAACTGCTACTATAAAACTACAATGGAAAAAATCTCATCTGAAGCCGATTAAATCTTTACTGATGTAATGGAAGAGTAGCAAACAATCAATTTACATTTTTCTCTGGATATTTACTTTTACTGCAGCTTTCGGTTCTGCAATGGAGCATACGGTCTGCCAACTTCTTCTAACTTAAGTCCAAAACTTCTATTTCTTGCTGCCAATCATGTGCTTCACCAAATCATACTCATAAACATTACAACATGCTTTCATTTGTTTAAAATCAAGACAGTAATTAAATTTGAAAGGATTTACAATAGTCGTAATACAAAAGCAAGCTGAGGTGCTGAGATGACAAAGTTATAAGAGAAAAGTTCCACCCCATAAAAAACCAAAAATGTTAAGGCCAAAGATGATAAATTCTTTTAATTGCTACCTAAAATATAGTCAGCTTTCTACACAGACTTGTATCAATGTGTCTAATGGGATATCTGATGAATACACAGTGTGTACCCGTAACTAGACCCAGAGCCACTTACACACCTCAAAAATCCCACTTACCAGAAGTGATCAGTGGACACAGGACACAACCTTCACACTCACCAACAGATTTTCAGAAGAACAGGTTCTGGTGACAGCAAAGCTGAGATGAAAGTGTACTGCTCTCCTGAAAATTGACATTCACCACAGAACCTGACTGACAGCTCAGCTTTGGGGGTGAGGGTGGAGATGAAAATCAATTTCACACTGTCAGTATATATTCAACCAGCTTTAAAAGTTACCTGAACAAAGCAAATCACAAGTAATCCATGCTTATCAATGAGGTAAAGCTAGTGGAGCTGGTGTATCCCAGATACTACTCATTCATTAGGCTAAGATAAATTTCATTTTTGAACAGGGAACAGAACTCTAAAAAATTATTCCTTTTCCTTTCACGTTTGTTCATAGTTTAGGCTACATATTTAATCACTCCCTGACAATACAAGATACATTTTCATTCATATTAGAAATCATTCTGCTGCTTCAAGCTGTTCATTAATTTGAAGCTCTTACATTTGGAACCATCATTTACCATTCAAACAGTACTTGGTGACATGCACAGACTAAAGAGTTGTCAAACAGAACGACACACAGTTTTTAAATATGAACAAAGCAATAAAAGCTTTTAGGAAAAAAAACAGGCTTGCAAATAGCATTTGGAAGTTGCAACTGTAGGCATAGCCAGCACCATCAGAAAAAAAAAAAAAAAAAATAGACCAAACCAAAAAAAAAAAAAAAAAAAAAAAAAAAAAAAAAGAAAAAAACCCTGAATGAAAAAACAACTTGAATGCAGGCCTGCAAGAAGTGTGATGTGCAGTGCTTCTACCAACAAAAGGCCAGAAATAGCCTGCTCAATACATGACAAAATTGAGTTAAAATGTTTCTCACACAGGTCCCATTGATGAAAACCCTGATGGGGAAAGTGAAGACTTGGTCCAAAACTAAAACCAAATAAAAATATGGTCACCCCAGTACTTTCACATACCAATAGCACGAATAGTGGAGTTGTGACACCACCACCCAGATATTGAAGAGAATGGTCACTGCCAGCACCCCCTAATGATAAGCATTCCAAGATGGTTTACTTCCTTTGAAAATAGTTATAGATGTTTCAATTTATTGCTGTGCTTAGGGCAAAGCTATGAATACATAAGTGCATGTTTGGCCCCAAAGGGCACTGCAGGTTAAAAAAAAATAAATCCAGTCCTATAGCCCTCAGGCATGGGAACAGCTCTCACGAGAGTATATAGACACATAATCCAAAACAAATCAGTCAATACCTGGAAAACACACAGAACACACTAATTCCCCGAATCCACTTGCACAACCAGCCAGAGCCCCTTGTTTATAGCTATTCAGATTGCAAGGAAGCTGAAGATAGGCTGCGTTAATTTTATATAGTGTTTTTTAATTAAATCTTTCTGGATACTCAGAACCAAATTTTCTCTTCATAATATGAGTCTTTATTGGACGTCTGTAAATAGAACATGGATTCATTTCCATATAAAGAGATCTAAATATACTACCCTTCACTAATGGAAAAAACCAGCAAACCTCACATTAACTGACAACCCATCTAATCTTTCACAAACTTTACACGCACATCCATAGAAATCATTAATACAGCTCATGCTGCTACAATTCACTCTGTCTGAATAACATACAGGAACTAGTAATGGATATCACTGACATTTCAGTGCAGCTCTCCATGGCTAAAGAAACACTTCATTAAACCGAATGAAAAGAAGGAGTATTGGGCTGGAAAACAATGGCTTTTGAATTCCTAGTTTTACTTTAAACTGGACTGGCATTTTGCCACAGATTTTAGCAAAGGCTGAAATCACAAGTAAGTCTGAAGAGTGCCAGGGAAAACAGCAGAATTTCCCACTGTGCCTCCATGAAGCACAAATGCACGTTTTTGCAGAACAAGGTGTCACTAGCAGCTGTAAGAGCAACACCTTGAGAGGAACCTCTCCTCCTGCTTTCTAACCATGAAAGAGTGTAAGAGAAATAAAAAAAAAAAAGTGAGGTAAGTGAAGAGTTTTAGGATTTGGGGTGTGTGCGTGTGTACTTTGTTTTTACAGGGGACTTCAAGCTTCATGATAGTTTCACGGTTTCTTTTAATTCATAATTATTGTGGTAACAGGGTTTTTCCTCATAGTCTTTGTAACTAATTCAAGTTGTAAATTGGGATTTGCAGATGAATCTCAACAGACAATGGGTTAAGCGTACCCCTCATCACATTAGGACATGTTAAGTAGACAATCCAGTGGGTTGTCTGAACTCAGGTTACTCCTCCTGCCATGTGCAAGTCATCACAATTTCCAATACACTGATCACACTGCAAAAACATCATAAGCTGTAACGAGGCTAAAAAACCTCAATAAACTCTGAAGTTTTAGAATTCTACATGACTCAACTCATTTATTAAAATACTTTGTTAAAGTCTGGTAGGTAAACCTCCTGAAAGTGGTCTGTTGATAACATGCAATGGAGGCACTGCTGACTCTTCCATATACAAAATTTTATAGGGAATCACAAAGCATGCTTTGATTCCTGCTAGATCCTGCACATAAACAAAATTCTAGAGCTGCTGCTGCTCTTGCTACAACTTCATGAGAAAATAGCAGTTGGCAGTTGGAACCCTGCGAAGCCAGTTAGTTTACCTCCGCTTCAGGCGGTGTGCCAGCCAGAGGCAGGAGCCATTGTCTCAGGTCAGGGTCACGGGAACATGCAATCATAGAGTAGAAAGACTTGAGATTAAGGGTAGAAGCTCCTTAGCTGCATGTGGGAAGGTGTGCAGTATGAAGGTGAAGGAGGCAGACAGCACAAGGAGAAGGGTGTACCTCAAGCTGGAGCAGAAGGATCTCAGAGTAGAATGGGGAAGATAAAGAACATGAAGTTATAGAAGCACAGTGGGAGAAGGAAAGTTGGAGAAAGTAGGGGAGACATGACTATTTCAGAAGTCAGATGATGTACACCTGTGAAGTTGAAGCTGCTGCTAGCACAAACACTACCATCCTAAGCAAGTTACAGCAGGGAACTCTTACTGTGAGGTTATACATAAGCTTCACAACAAATACAGCTTTTGCTAGCTTCTCCCTGAGCTCCACTGTTTCTAGCAGAGCTACTCATTCTGTACAGCCAAGACCCCCTAACCATAAATCAGCTCATGGCACATAAGGAAGGAGAACCCAGCTTTGGGACAGGGGGAAAGAAAACCAGAGGAAGATCATTTACTGCAGCATGGGAATGTGCAATTGAGCAGAGTAGTCCAAAGCAAAGGCCCCAGATGAAAAACAATCCTACTGTTCCCAGCTTTTCACCCTGTCTCAGAATAAGGAAAAATTTACCTGATGAGAGAAGTAGTATTACAATACGGAGAATGGAGAGGGCAGGGACCAACTCTACTACAGCAAGGGTGAACATGGGCTGTTTTCCTTACACTTCTAGCAACAAGGGAAATGCTCTGCCAAACTCTCTCTGCCCTAATTTTGCAAGGAAGAGCAAGCAAGCTGTGATACATCCCTGTTCCTATCAGCAAGTTGTTACAACTTTCAGGAAAGTCATTGTTCCCTCATTATCTGTCCATGTCACACCATTAGCATTTTATTATCATACACTCCCTGGTGCACTTTCTTTCGTTGCCCCTCACCTTTTTCACTTCTTCACTCCTCAAAACAGCAATATTGACAATACTACCTTGAAATGGGAATAAACTGATGAAAGCCAGCAGCCAGCACCAAGTCTGAACCAAATTCACATCCTCTTGGAACAGTTTCTTCCTCACTTAATCTTGTCTTACTTTGACCCAGATTACTTACAGGGCTAGTTTGAAGTTTTCCCCTCAAAACTGAGATTTTTTTATGAAAAATGTGCATTTGATTACACTAAATTTTGCCTGACCTCCATTCTCTTCAGTGATTCAGTTCTGGAGCTGTCATCATCATGCTGATACTACCATCCAATCTTTTTTTCTGAAGAGAAAAAAAGTTGTGATCTGTACAGTTCCACACACTTCTGGGTGAGTACTACGCATCTTGTGTTTGTGTGTTTGGCATCTCAAACACTGCATACAGCCATATGAAAGCTTTTGTCAAGTCTGTCACCACAGCTGTTTTCCAGTTCACCTCACTGAGATGCTCCGCAAAAACTGATGTGCATGAAAGTAACCTAAAATGTAGTAACTTACAATAAAACAGAAAATACCAGCTTCACTAGTCCTCTGGTTATTTATGAACAATCAGTCAAATGCTTAAGGAAACTTGTCTAATTTCTTTTATTTCCAAGTGAAATGATGACCCTATTTGCTTATGACACTCAGTGGAATTCAAGTATGATATTATTCAGGTTTGTAGATGCACTAAACTAAAGACCGTCAGCTAACTCAGTTATGTTAGATTAAAGTATACTTCCAGTATACTATCACAGACTAATTCAGAGATGAGGTTTTTAAAAAGGCTTCTAAAACAAGCACTAAAACAAAGAGGGATTTTGTCAATGTGTTTACTACACGGTACTTTGTTACTCAAAAAATCTTCTTCCTTCCCCTAAGATCCTTTGACAGAAAGCAGATGATTTCATTCACTGTGACTTGCAAAGAAACTCAATGAGGGCAGCATTCCAGATTGCCTTCCGGACGCAACATGACATCCCCATCACCCCCAGAGGAAACACACGCCAATGTTGAAATTCCTACTGGAACATGTGCTCCCTCTTCACTTGGAAAAATCTCACAAGCCAAACAGACTCAGCTGCTGTGTGATACCACGTGCCAAAGCAGAGATAAAGTCTTTGACATCATTCAACCTCAAACAGGAGGAACTCTTTATATAACTGTGAGCAGTAGTTTTAAGTAGCAAAATTTCTTAAAACAGCACTTACATGATCTGCCCCAAACTCCTTCTCTTCCCTTCCTCCCCTGTCAAAGCTGTCTGTACATGAATATCAGCAATACCTACTCTCCCCCCTCTCCATAGTGGCTATGCTAAGAAAAACACAGCAGTATAACCTTGTTCTTAGTACCTACTGGCAAAGTAATAATATAAAATACTGTGCTCTGAAAGAAAAGTATGGGCTTACATCCTGACTTAGACTGGACAGTATCAAAGGGACAGAATTTATTACCTACTCTCTTTTGGAGACTTACAATACAAGCGGATTGGTGGAATGCCCCGTTTTTCCCCAAGGATCATCTCATACAGCAAAGATCAAATACGATGAAAAAGTTGCCTTACAGAGTAAATATTGGCAAATTTCAAAGCAGCAGAAACACAAAGTGGATTAGAACATGACCATGTAAAAAGAAAGTCTGGGTTTTAATCTCTGACCTGACAATGCCTGGCAACCTATCCTTGAACAATACACTTAGCCTTTGTGTCCTACCATCTGTAAAAAAGGGGATAATGCCATCTCATGGCACCGTTTTGAGGTTTAATTAGTTTTTGTTCGCAAAGGATTTCAACTTCCTCAGCTGTAAGGCATTTATTTATGTCTTAGTATCATCCATAATGCAGGTACTTGTAACTTTTGGCCCTTAGCAGTCAATCCCAACTAACAAAGCCAGACTACGATATGTGGTACCATTACGTACAAACATACAAAAGATTGTGCAAATTATTTAAATTAAACCTCGGGCTCTGTGACAAAGGAATCTATTTGACTTTCCCACACAGGTAAAGTCTCCTTATCTAAATGCTGTAATCGGTCTAACAGGAAGATTCTTGTATTAAGCACTGGACAAAATTTCAAGAGCTTTCAACACTCCTGAAAAAAGCCTTGTCTAAAAAACAGAGTTGGTAAAGATCTGTAAATACATGTAGAGCACTAAAAATGTTTTAGCCTCTAGAAGAAAGTGTGCCAAGGTGGCCTAGAAGGCCAACAGCATCCTGGCCTGTATCAGGAACAGTGTGGCCAGCAGGGCTAGGGAAGTGATTGTCCCCCTGTACTTGGCACTAGTGAGGTCCCAACTCGAGTACCGTGTTCAGTTTTGGGACCCTCACTACAGGAAAGATACTGAGGTGCTAGACAGTGTCCAGAGAAGGGCAACAAAGCTCATGATGGGTCTGGAGAACAAGTCTTAGGAAAAGCAGGTGAGGGAGTTGGGGTTGTTTAGCCTGGAGAAAAGGAGGCTGAGGAGAGACCTTATCACTCTCTACAACTGCCTGAAAAGGAGGGTGTAGCAAGATGGGGGGTTGGTCTCTTCTCACTAGTAACAGGCAACAGGACAAGAGGAAATGGCCTCAAGTTGGGAGGTTTATAATGGATATTAGGAAAAACTTCTTCACTGAAAGGGTCATCAAGCTTTGGAACAGGCTGCCCAGGGAAGTGGTTGAGTCACCATCCCTGGAGGTATATAAAAGACAGGTAGATGCAGTTCTTAGGGATATAGTTTAGTGATGGTTTTTGTCAGTGTTACATTGAACGTTGGACTCTGAGAGGTCCCTTCCAACCGAGGCAATTCTATGATTTGTACTGTCTTCCATTTATGAAAGTTTTATATAATAAAAAGAAGGTATTAATTTTTGAGGGTTTAAAAATCCAATCTGCAAAGGTCAATAAGCAATGCATGATTACGCGCTATATAAAGGCCAAAGAGACTATTGTGTCTGGAAGTTGGTTGCTGTTCTGTAACCTTTAGAATGACTTTCTGTTAAACAGTGAATAATCATGACCTTTCGCATCAAAAAAGTGAGATCAAATCTTAATCCATTATGAAGAAAATGACTGAGAGATCCCTTCCCCCTTTATTGTTACAATATTTATGCAGGCTGTAAGCAAGTGAATAGTTTCAGATGGTACTTTGATGTGTGAGGATAAAGTCCAAATGGATGTTTCTGCAGATACTGTCACTAGGGAACAAAGCTATGTTATTACATACCTTCAGTTTAGTTTTTGGTTAAGATTTTATATGCTTGCTTGAAGAGAAACAACTACAGCCTTTTTCAACTACTCTAAAATTAAAATGAATGCCTACTATTTCCCTTTGTTAATTACACAAACCACAAAGTGTTAATTTACATGATAATATAATGTTGAACGAAATTCAGTTACTGATTATACACTGCTTCACTTCAAAATGAATAATTTTTTTAGTGCACAACAATTGTGAAAGCAACCACTTGAACTAGAACAATAACACAAGGGAAAAAAAAATTATTCTGTGTAAAACTTGAACAACAGTACATGTGGTAATTGTAAAAATGAAGGACTACAAATCACCTTAACAGCAGAGCTTTACAGAGAAAATGAGATGCTGGAATATGACTTTAACACAGCTGAAATCTCTCTCCCCTTCCTCAGGAGCCTAAGAGCTATGTGCCCGAGCTAAGTTATCTGTCTAGATGTCTCTAATCAAATGCAAAATGCTAGACATTTCCAGAGGACAAGTCATGCCATCCTAGGATATTTGTCTAAAACAAGACAAATGAGTCATTCCCCCAAAGATGCCTTATTTTCTCCCGCAACTTCAGGAGGAGCCAAAACAATAGCTTAAATAGATGTCTAGCTTTAGGCGGCCAAAGCTAGGTGAGATGAATCCTACCTGTCAAGCTGCTAGACAACGTATCTCCTAATACTGTACCTACACTTCTCTGTGCATGTAAATATTGTCATTTATGTGCCCGTTCTTCTGTACAGCAATTGAATACTTTCCGCTTAACTCATTACCCATCTAACCTCTAATTGTATGCCTTCTCCTGCAGACTTTTTCTCTTCCATTTCTCTCTCACAGCTCCTGTCTCTTTAGGGGTGCTCTGAGTTTTAACACTGTGGAGAACTCAGTTTAGACTATACTACTTTAACCAAAAGGAATTTTTAAAATATCTGTAAACACCCAGTGCATTGTAAGTTAACTTTATGCGATGAAATAACTTTGAAACTTCGTCTGCATCCAAAAAAAAAAAAAGTGTTGTGAAGTTTTTTTAATACATATTAACTTAGTCTATCAAAAATTCAGCTTATTACCCCAATTTAATAAATTATGAAATAATTAGAAATACTGCATTTTACCAGAAGGCCAATACACTACAAAATGTAATAAGTGTACCAATGCATACTTGAGAATATTACTCATTACAAAAGGCTTACTCATCACAGCTTTTTCCTAAAATCTCAGTATGAAAAGGTGGGCAGAAAAATATAGAAAGCTCAGGAGAGGGCAGGAACAAGGCTTTTTAAAGCACTTATGACTGTGTTCACTGATGGCCTGATGAGCTATTCTTAACCAAAAGTACTAGAGATAAAACAACAATTTCCGAAGTCAAATGAAAACAAAACCAGCAAACAGCATAACTACAGCATTACAACTACTTCTAAATCACCACAAAAGTTAACTACAAAAATTAACTCATGTGGAACATTTTATGATTGTAAGTGATCAGAACATTGGCAGCTGTTGCTGCCCAGTGAATACCACAAAAAAAGTAATTTTATGAGACCACATTTAGAATAAATATTTTCCCTGATAAGTATGAAAAGGGGAAGGAACAGACGCATGTGTGATGAAAACTAGAAATTTTATGGAAATTACTGGTATCTTAAGATACGGTCTAATATTTTTGGTTTTAAGGGGAAAAGAAGTACAGATGTTTAAGAACATATTGCTTATTATGTAAATATTTTTATTTTAAACCAAGAAGGCTGTAATTTTGCATTACATCAAGGTATATGATTTGATCCTAAAAATTATGTTACGTAGTTTAGGTATAAGAAGTGACCTATTTTAGAATGACAGCAGTCCAGTGCTTACACCTGTGGACTTGCAACTATATTAAAAATAAATAAGAGAACAGTACACCATGCTCATGCTACTACCTGGCTGTAGTACTCCTCAAGTATTCCTGTCATTAAACATGCACAAAACAGCTGAAGTAATCTTCCTTTTCACAGTACTGAGATCCTTGAGGAAAGTATTTCAAAAATGCCTTTTGTTGACGGTCCTATTGCACAGCTGCTGTCCTGACACCAACAACAGTTTGATTAACCACAAGCAAACTTGCCTGGACCTTGCACAAAGCTTCCTCCTCATAAGCAGACACAAACACATCCCATATATGTAAGGGCATAAGTGGAACCTGGGGAAGACTGATCTCTGTAAATGTGTTAGTAAGTCAGCTGTATGAAAAAGAGCATCTTTTCTGAAGAAAACAAAAACAAACCAAAAAACCCCAAACAAATAAAACCACCCAAATGAACAAAAAAACCCACAACAAACCACAAACAAAAAAACCCACAGCCACACCAAACAAAGAAAAAGCTTAAGTTCAGGACAGAATGAAAAAGATAACTTCTGGTTTTTCCCCCCTCTATTTTGGGGAAAGTAGCAGAAAATACTGATTTAAGCAGTCCTGAATTTGCAGCAGAGATTCTAATCTATACTTCAGATTTGCCCGATTTCATTGAGAAAAAAAGTGAAGCACCAGAACAAGAGGATTTTGTTTACTATGTTCTCCGAAACTCCAGATGTGTAGCACTCTCTCTCCTAGTATCTCACATATATACAGGAACACAAAAGCGAAACAAGATACTTCTTGCAGTTCTCATGAACTTCCTCAACACTGACTTGAGCTCATCACTGATACAGACTAGCTGAATGAGAACCACAGAAAACACACTCTCTGCCTCTAGAAAAGCCTCTTGTTGGAAGGTTGAATGAGCTTCTCAGCGAAGACTGAGCCAGTTCTTCAGCGGTTATTGCCGCTATGGAGAAAGCTAACTGAATTTATGCTTTCAGAAAGAAACATACATTTCTTTTATATGTCACCAGATTACCATTAGACTTCCATCTTCCACTATTTTTAAAATGTAAGGTGGAATTTAAATTGTAAAAATCACCTAAGTTTAAAAAAAAAAAAATATCCTTTCACTTCAGGAAGTAAAGCAGGAGAGGTAAAAACCACAATCCACCACATACTGCTTTTTATATTAAAAAACAAAAGCAAAACACAATCATCTGGTGGAGTCAAAGCTGAGGAAGATGGACAGACTTCAGATACTACTGTCCCAGGGAGCTCAGATGAACAAACCCTGTCCCTGAGATATGCTCTCATCACCAAGGGCGGCACTCCAAAGAAAACAAATTAATAGCCTGTCTTATGGAAAAGGGCAGTGAAGTCAAGCCTACAATAAAGGACAAAGCCGAACAGGAATTGAATCACATCTGCAAGAGAAAACAAAAGGAATCTACAAAACATATTCTGCAGTAGTCCTTTGATAAAGCTTTTAACACGTACTTTTGAAAGCTATTCTACTTCCTTTAGCTCACAGTAAAAATAATAGATGAAAATTGCTACATATTCCTCCTTCTCCCAAATGCTCTTTATTGACTTACCTCTATTTTCATAAGCACAGGCTCCTTAACACAGCCCCTAGAAGCCACAGAAATGAGACTTATGACAGTTTTCCACACATTGAGCTTACTAAAATTCTTACTCAGCAAAAGCAAACATAGAAAAATAAATTCAGGAAAGCAGTTATTCCCACAGCCATTAATGAAACCAGTCCCACAAATAACATTGCACGACATTCAAAAATATCAAATTCTCTCCCTGTAAAATCATCAGTTGAATAAAGCACATTTAAAGGCCTATTCTAAAACCTTTGAGTGGAATAAAATACTTTAGGTTTTGTTGTTAGTGAGATTAATTAATATTTTCTTTTTTTGTTATTATTATTTCATTTAAACAAACAAACCAACCAACTGCTGTGGATATCTACCTAGGAAGAACAACCCTGCTCCCAGAAGAGGTGAAAACTAAATGTACATCAACTTGAGTTGATGTAACTCCACAAATAACAGAGATGTACTAAGAAAGATATTTTTGTACTCTTTTCCTATAGCCTACAAATAAACAAAGAGTGGGAATATGGCTGGGCAAACTTGAACAATGACCTAATAAATATTCATAAAGTATTTGTGCTGCAATACAATTGGAGTTTCAAAGAAGCAAAAGTATACAGCTACATATACCTGTCATAAACCTTGAAATCTGTTCTCTTAAGCCCTAAATTGACAGCAGATGTTTAATGTGTACATTACTACATTTAACAAATCAAAAGGTAATCACTTATCAGCATGCTATCAAAAAGGTAATTATTTCTGTTTACGCAAGAAGGATGAAGAGCTAACCAAAGAGAAACAATTTAGTACAAAAAAAAAAAATCTTATGCAAAATTTCAAGTTATAACTAAAGCAAACAAATAATGTTAAACTTTATTTTCTTGTCCAATACATATTAAGTAAGTCTCAAGAGACCTATGAAGTTGTATGAAAAATGGAAAATTAAAACATGTTTACAAGTAGCATTTTTCTTCCATAAAGTTACTGATATTTCTATTATTTGAGCACTTACTTGAGCTACACAGTATGAACCAGCATCTAAATAATGTAGATTGGCCGCTATTCAAACTTACAAAACACAATTTTTCCATGAATTGCCTTTGCTAAGTTCCCAAACTAAAATAAGAAAACCGTGCCCCATTCATACTGGCAAATTTCCATGCCCTCCACTTTCCAAAACTTAAACTACTAACATGGAAAGAAAAACCATAATAAAAGGAGATTAATTTTTAGTTTTATAGCACAGAATGTTGCAGGTCACAAAAAAAAAATAAAATCCTTTAAAGTCTGAATTATATTTCACTTGAACAGTGAAAAATCAAAACAAGCTATTCCATAAAGATAGCTGTATAACAGCACCAGGAGTAATCCGTTTCGTGGCCACTAACAATTCAAAACATCTTCCTTTGCTGGAATATACCCCTCCCTTCCATACCTACCTTCTCTTCTTTACATAGTTTTAAACTCTGTTTACAAAACAGAAAAAAATTATAGAAGTGCTTAGAGCACATGCAAGTCTATCTCACATTATCTTAAGCTAAAATAGATCGTACCATCTAACTACAACACAGTACAGGTTTGAAGTTTAGGTTGTGACCAAGAGGCGTAACATGTTTTAGCCACGCAGAATACGCAGCATTACTGGCTGCTTGCCCTGAGCCCAAGCATTCTTCCAGCATCTAGGGAAACCCACCTTTGTTTTGTATTACCCCCAGATGAGAGTCCTTCATCCTGGCATAATGCTTTTGGTTTACTGCCAAACCAAAAGATACCCACAGACAAACTCGGTTCAGTTCAATCGCTTTCCGCCATCATACCCTAATTGTTCCACAGACTGATAGAAAGTTTGTGGTACTTTTTCGTCTCACTTCTGGAATTAAGCATTTGTAGTCGAGTAGGACAACACACTACTTGTCTAATTTAGCGGGGTAGGGCAGGAAATCAAATCAAGGTGGTTTTTTTTTTAATTTATTTATTAGACCCTTTTTTTCCTACGTACAGCACATGCTTCATTGTTAAAGAATGTTTTTGAAATAGACTGACATTAAGGATAAAAAAATGCATTAGCATATACTCTGAAGTTTGTCCTTTTTTTTTTTTTTAAAAAAAAAGAATATTATGGACATTTGTGTCATGGAAGAGTTGGCATTTTTGGTCGTACACATGCAGCATAGAGGTGAATGTCACTCCCAATAGATGCGTTTACTTAAAAATAAGTAAATATCAAGAATGTGAAACTTCTGTTTCACTGACTAGCCTTTATATGCACACAGTATTAATCTGAAGCACATTTGTATGGTTAGAGACTTTACTTTCCTTAAGCCATAAGCAAAGAAATAGCATAAGACGAGATTTTAGATGGAGCCTCAGTGACTGCAGAACACTCTAGTCATGTAGGAAACAGCAAGAGCTGAACTGTGGTCCAAAATTTCACCAGATCTTCACCCATCTGCCCTGGTAGAGGCAACTATGCAGAGCTATGTGATACACGTTGTAAGAAGAGTTAGCAGTTAACTGAAAAAATATTTGGATTTATATATTGAAATTTTAAAAAGGGAAAAGAGAAAAAAAAGTACCGAGAGTCTTAAAATGGCCCAGCTGTATTTCCACAGCCAGTATTATGTTCCTTATCACTACCACGTGACTATCTTTTCACCCATCCACAAAATAAAACCAGGTCTATACGGGAGCTATTACGCTACAGCTGTGGAAAATATTCCACTGTCACTGAGCTAAAGAGCCTCCCTGACTTCATTCTGCAATTTGCCTCTGGGTACATTGCATGGTTGGACATTTGTCTGCCTGTGAGTCCTCCGTTAGAGGCGCACTCCCTCTTCAGAGACAGTAATCTACCATTTCACTCTACTTTGACTCCCTTTGAACCAAAGACATGGCATTTGTGCATACCTGTCTTTGAAAATAAGGCCGGAATAATAAATTCCTAAAAATTATGTTCAAACTAGTGGCATATCTGTAATGCTAAGCACACAGCTCCTTGTTGCTCTTGTTGGGTAAATGATCGCCAGTCTTCTTGGTACCCAAATATACAGCTTGCATTTTGGTTCTATCAATTAATCGGTTCCTTTGTTGTCACTATGAATTGACTATCTAAAGTTCCAAAAGATATTTGTATTTTTTAGGCACCACACATTGCACTATATATACAACATGCAAACTAGTATAGACAAACTAAGCAGACACAAACAGCCCACTAAATTTTTAAATGGCCAATGCAAGATTGTTTTAGCATGTGCCGAAATGCTTTTAGATTAGCCAGTTCCAGTTTTTGTTTTGTTTTCTTAACGGAACAATAAAATCTTGCCCTGGCACTTACAATCTCTTTAGGAATTTAGTCCCTCACTAATCCAGGTATTTGACACAGCTACCATCCTCTCTTGCCTCTACACTGCAGCTCTGCCAAATTCTTTCATCTCTTCCCTGCCTTCCCTCACAAGCACCTTCTCTTTGCCTTTGTCGCTGCTTCTGACTCCCAGGTTGCCATTTCCAAGTGACCCTTCAGCACTAACTTGCCTTTTCTTCAAAAGGGAGCCTGGCAGAGTGAGATGCCTGCAGGCTAATGGGAAAGGGACAGACACCTACCAACTTTTGGTGTTCAAGTTATTCATGTCTCAGTACTTCTGTCACAGAAGTGCAAGTGAGACTCTTTTGCTTTAAAAGAAACTATCAGTTGTGTCACAACCTACGGAAAAAAAAAAACACTTCATCTTGGCTGGCAAGAATACGCAAGAATCAACTATAGGGACATGAAAGAGAAACAAAATTCTGTTTCCTAAGGAAAATCACTGTTCTGTATCATGATATGAATGCTGTTTACCTCAGGATAAAGAATGAAGTACAAACCATGTACTACATTGTAAAACTAAATATTGCTCTTTTCAACCACGGAAAGCTGTTTCTTGCCCCAAGCAAGCATAATCTCTGGACCATCATCTGACTGCTGGCTCAAGTGTGACTATTGCCCTTCCTGTCACTGAGACAGTGCAAGCACAGCAGCATCACACAGGAGTCTCACTCTATATCATGTCACTAGTAACAGTGTGATACGCAACAGCGAAATCTAGGGATTTAACAGTCTCAAATAGAGTTTCTGTTCCCGTAACTGTATTTAAATAATTCTTTAATAAAATTAATGTAAAAATGTTTTCAAGGGGAAGTCAACACCTTGGGTGGTCATACAAATATTCATGAATTCAGGCAAGAATGGTTTCACTCTCTCCTACATTGTACTAAAATATCCACAGATGATGGAACACAACCGAGAAAAAAAAATCCACCTGATATTTGGTATCTAGACCAAAACTGCCTAAAGTGTCTTGTATTAATACAATTATTGTAATTGTATTACAACAGCCCCAATCAAAATTAATTTTTGACATATCACAGCTCTCATTCTACAGAAAGTCACATGCAAACTACTTCTTTTCCCTGAAGATCATTTGTTCAAGAGGGGATTTTATTCTGTAGTCTGTAGGTGCCCTAGAATTGATATGTATACGTTAATGGAACAGTATATAAAGTCATCTCAAAGGCAATTGGTTTAAAATTGTAAACCCCTACAGATGGGATGTAGGGTGACAAGTTAATTTAAAATTAGATTCCTAGATATAGCGCACACCTGATAATTGAGAGAAGTGGGAGGAGGGAGAAGAAGGTTATTGTTCTATATTTGAAAAGGTGAATCCCTCCTTCATTAGAGGAGGAAAGGAAAGAAATCCAGAACCATACTGCAGTGGAGATTGAGCTGCCAATTGCAAGGATTTCCAAATAGCTGCAGGTGTTGGGGATGGATGAATTGGTGATTTCACTATGGGTGAAACCCACCCAAATTTAGGGAAGCTCTCAGGCAGCTGTTGAGGGAGTTGAGAAGGACCACTAAACACAATTCTTAAACAACCCAGCTTGTGCTCTTGCACTGTCTTCTCCCTCTCCCATGGAGGGACAGCAGCAGAAATACCCAGAGGCAATATTGCCTTACTCCCTGTCCCTGCTCAGAACTGCCCAAAACCCAATCCGTGAGGATAGTCTTTCCATGCTTTCCCGTAGCTCAGAGGCACTGCACCCAATCTGGTGCCCAGCTCCTTGTCAGTCTCGGCTCTGAGACTGAATCTCCCACCCAGAAACCTCAGCCCCTTCCTAATGTTACACACCAGCAGCACCTACTACAAAAGCTGAGAGTGGAAAGATGGAGTGTGCATGTGCTGGGAAGAACAACCACCCTGCAGAGCATTTCCCCACTATGCTCAAGGAATACAAGTATTTTGGCATTCCCACTTCTGCAAGGCAAGAGTAACACAGCACTGCTGCAGACCATTTCTGACTATGGTAATTATCATTTGTGGAATGCCACTACTGTGTGAGACAAAATAGAACACCAAAGGGAAGCAAGAAATATTTAGCTTTAAGTTGTCAGTCAAGCATATTGCTTATAGGAGGAACAGACAGAACAGAGACAATGAGCAGAAAATACAGTCACAGTACTTTCCTATTTTAATAACGGTTCTAATTGCTGACAGTCAATTATTCATACACAGCTACACGTTCTTGTTGTGCCAGAAGCACTGCAGGAGCCTTAAAGATAAGAGTTGCCATCCTGCACTTAAAAGTACTTTGTCTTTAAAATTACTTAGGCACATACTTCTGTATGAAATACCTAGAAACATACACCGCAATGTGAGCATTGTGCATGCTACGAAAAAGCCAAACTCTGTAGGTTAAAGTAACACGTGCAAGTGTGCCCTGTTCCTAGCTCCTCAGGCTCCAGCATTTTGCCTTGTAATTTAGAGGAACCCCAAGTCTATTTTCACAACTGGCATTAGAACTGCAACTGCAGGTAAGCACATACGTTCAAATATGTAAGCTGGACAGAACATCTCTAGAGATCTTTTGTCACTAAAAGAAAGCAGAGGCAGCAGTGTACTTCAATTCTAAAAAAAAAAAAAAAACCACCAAAAAACCCCTAAACATGGAGCTCACAAAAACAACAAGCAGCTCTGAATCAACACAGCTGAAATGAAATCTGAATCATATCTCTGTATCTCCCTCTTTCCACTCTTACAAAAGAGTGAACCTAAAAGCACAAGGATGTAAAAATGTTCTGGTTGCATTGCATTGCAAGACCTGTTATTAGCTTTGTCACTGTACTATTTGTCTTCAATGTCTTTTACAACTAAAACCTAGAAGAATGAAGGGCAACATAATTATTTCTAAATCTCTATGTAAACAAAAAGGACTGTCCCTGTTTATTGTTTTGTACAGAATTAAACACCGTATCAATACTAAATTATTTGGAAGTGGGCTGTGTTTACGTTGACCTTACCTTCCACTGAGTGAGAATTTTCCAGACACAACAAATAGGAAATAGTTTACAGGACACAAAGTTGATTTCTACAATGTCAGACAAATTCACTTTTCTTTCTAAATTTGTACAACAAACCTTATGGCAGCCTGTAAGAGGCGTTATGAAGGGGTACTTTAAGTAATGCTAAATTAAGCTTTTTAGAATACATACTACCTTGAAAGCACTGAAATACTGCCAAAATAATAAGTCACTTATTCAAACTACCCTTATGCTAACAATTGACTGACTACAGCTCCTTCTGTTAGCTAAGCTCACAGTACATTTTTCTTGCATATTAGCCAAACATAATTTGGAATAACTTTTCGGCTTTTTCTCTTTGATCACCAAATACCCTTCAGCCCCACAGTATATGAGGAGCCTCTGTGAAGAGAGCCCATCCTATTCTTTGCTGCTGCTGTAAAAGAAAGAGGAAATTGAGGAAAGAAGAAACAGCTGGCATTCTCCCCAGTGTCTATGTCCATTAGCAAAGAGAAAGGAAGAGCAACGGAGATGGTAAGAGCATCACAATAATCCCCAGGATCCCTATCCGCACCCAAAAGCACACATGCACGCTGTGGGCTTGAGAAAGAGATTGGTCACAGGCACAGACTGTACCACAGAGCACACCTGGGGACCAAAGAACAGACACTCACATATTTAAGGCAATTCCTGCTCAACCACCTGGGCTCCACTTCCAGTAAAGTGGAAGATTCAAGTATCACACCCTGCCTTCTACCCTTAGCACCAGTTAGACTTGCCCTAAACTTTTCACTCAGCAAGTTACCCATGCCACTGGTCTTGCTTTTCCCCACATTCCTTTAACACAACCTCTCTAAAAGATGTCCCACAGGGCATCACTGTTACTCTTCACAAATATCTTCATTTACGATTTCCACATATTGTTGCTTTCAAGTACCCAGCACCATGCCTTATGGTTCCCCAAATTCTCCTTAATTAGCACTTCCAAAAGCCTGCAGAAGTCATGCACAGAAAAGAGAGAACTAATATTTACTATATACATATATATAGCGTTTTCCTCATATAACAGCTCTCCTCATATGATATATATAACGAGTGTCTTTGCAGATCAGCTTTAATTCCTCCTATCAATGAGAATGATTGAGTTTTCATTTTTCAGGCCTTAACTGTGATAATCAAATATACAAGATTTTACCTGCGAGACAGAAACTGGACTTCAGACTACTCACTCGGAGACTAAGAAATTCTCAATTTTAGGTTTGATGTAGTCTGTTGAGTTCTTTTTAAGAGAATAATCATTACCACAAAAAAAGTAAAACAATTGTATTTCCCCCTGTTTAAACTGTACATTAAAACTATTTGTATGTTTAGTACCAGCACAAAAATAAAAATCAAGAGTCATACAATACATGGGTTTTCCTTTTACACAGTTTAGCTGGCAGTGGCAAACAAACCCTGTTTCACTGCTACCTTTCTGGGTATGGTATATAGTTTTTTATGTCTCCAGAAACAAAACCAGAACTAAACATACACGATGCCTTGGACTTTTGAAGGAATTCTGTGTTTTGCTGTACTTTAATTTAGCTCCAAACAGTGACTACTGTGGTCCAACATATCTACCCCACCAACTCCAATAAATATTTATGTACATGCTGCTTTACCCTGTTACTCAGCAATTCTGCAACAATGCTTTAATTCACTGAATCCCTGGAAGCTGTTTTTATCATTTCCCATAATTCTGCAGACAGAATGCAAATTCATACACTTGAAATACACTATGGGAAAGCACTATACTGAGAAAGGGCTGAACAACTGTTTATGTTGCAGCAGTGGATTGCATGTGGTCAGTAAAAACAAGCGAGAAGAATCCATTCATGTTGAAAAGCACATTATCCATGACAAGGCCAGGAACTAGTAGCTAGCTAGAATTAACTTTTAATTAGTTTTAATTTCTGCAACCAGTATGCCTAAGATAAGCACAGCTGGTAAAATCCTGGCATCCCAAACTAGAAGAGCAATGTTTCATTCATACTCAAAAAATCAGGATTTTCATCTGTCACCACAGTAGCAAATAAACATGGTATTTGCTTCTTTGCTGTTAATATGGTCTCAATAGCAGCAGAATAGGGAAAAAAGAAGTTGCCACATCATTTGCTTAGTTCAACAGCACACAGAAACTTCTAATTTGTTAGTTTTTGCATTAGAATTCATCAGAGAATTCATCCTTCTGTAGTTGCATGGAAAAAAACAAAATCTCATTCTCCACAAGCCTCCACTGAATGGAAGGGCCTGATACAACTTCCTCAATGTTTAGTGTTTTCTATTACAGGGCAGATCCAAGGTTCTGTTAAACAAGAGCTTACTGTAAGTACTTCTTATCACAAAACCGTGTGGAGAAAATAACAGCAAGACTAGCTGCAACCATACAAAATTCAGAATAAGACCATGAGATACATTTCTTCATATATTCTAAGAAATTGAGATATTAATTTGGCATATTAAAATTCACACAAACCATTGACCCATTACTCTTCTGCCAATGACTGTGTTCTACCGTTTTTTTTCTTTTCATATTAGCTTGCTGATCGATTTATAAAACTTTGACACTTTTTGAAATTGCTCAGTACAACAACTGCAATAAGAACATCAGCTCTTGCCTCTCTAAAAAATTAACTAATTGTTCAGTGAATAAGAATCATCACTGTGACTGACATACCATGGCACCAGAATACTCTTCTAATGCTTTGTTTTCCTAGCTTTCTTTTAATCTTCATGCAACTGGGATGCAAATAGGAATGCTGACAGCAAGAATACTTCAAACAGGACGGTTCCTATAACAAGTAATACTAGGAATGCAAAAATACATCATGGTACCAGCAGAGATTCTAACGTCACTGTGCCTACTGCTCTGCTGACAGATGGAGGGGCACATTTCTTTGGAAAGTTCTTAAACAGTGGAAAAATGGCCCAAGAAAATGATATGAGCAATCCAAAGTCAGTCACTGAACAAAATTGATCTATTCCTGCCTCACAGATCGCTGCTGTCTCCACTGGACCCATCAGCTGACAGATTGACAGGGGACCATAAGATGAGAGCAAAATCGCATCAGTTTTTAGGAACAACAACAGAGGAACATGCTTACAGGAACACACGTATGTTGGATACAAGTAATACTTTATTTTGGTGCTTAAGTAAAACAACCATCAAAACAGTGATGCTATCAAAAGCTGTGCAGGCTATACAATCTGCCACAGGAGCTCCAGGACCTCGTGAAAAGTCCCCTCATATCAACAGTTCTGCCAACCAAATTAAAAAAACCAAAGCGAAACATGAGAGAAAAGAGTCAACTCTCTCCCAGAAAAAAACCAAGCACCACAATCCCACAAACATAAAACCAGCAAAAAACCCCACCACAACAAAAATCTGTATGGTTTCTCTCTTAGAGCCCATTAATGCAACTGGAAAAACTGATCCTGCTGATTTTAGCAAGCTACACAGCAAACTCATGAATAACAGATCATCTTTATATTTCACATCAGGGGAGATTCAACCAATACAAAACATTACAGTGCCTGTGAAGCATCCTGGCTGGAAAGCTGTCCAGGGATTAGAACAATTAAAGACTATTCAGGCTCTGCCCCTTAAATCTGATTCTACTGCAGTGAAACGATTGGATTTTTTCTTTCAACTGTGAGAATGATTTGGCCTTAAATTATAATAGGCTGATAGCTAAATTCACAGAACTAGCAATACCCTGAAAATACAGAACCTCAGAGAGAAAAGAGAGTTCGTGAAAAAATAAACCTTATGGGATTATCAATTAAGATATTTTAGCTTCCAAACTTAAAATAAATGGAAAATATGCCATATGAACCTCTGCAGATATTAAATCATTTTATTTTTATTATATTGAGACCCATAATTGCACCTGGAAGGAAGGAAAAACTGGATCACTTTGTCCCCATTGGTCTAAAAACACAAGTACCATCAAGAGACGTACCTGATTCACTGGCAGAGTGAGCAGCGATGAGACCTGCATTAGCAAGCTTCACATGAAAAAAAATAATTAGGACAGTCAGAAAAATTTCAGAGGATTTAATTGTTCACGTAGCTATGAAATAAAATCCACACCATTTAAAAAGTTTAATAAAATTATACTTGAGTAAGGAGTGCAGCATCTAGCCAACTGTAAATACTGCCATGTATTTTATTACATATGCTAAATAAACCTACTTTTAAACCCTAACTTTACCTTCCCTTGTGTGCTTGAAATTTAAAACTTCGGATTTGTTTTGGAAAATTTGTTTTAGTCTGTACAACCTAGTTTGTACGTAGGCTACAGAAAACTGAATTCTCTATTGAATCACATCTGTATGCATTTTACCAGATAAATTTGACAAATCTGCCTTTATGCCTTCCACATAGGATTATGTGTATTTGCATAGAAATAATCTTCTAGGTGAAAACAGGACTGGCTTGACTGGAGTTAATAACATCCCCTCAGAGAACTGAGGTGTTTATACTGAAGAAGAGTAATTTGCCTATGGAGAGAATGTAAGTATAAACAGCAAGTAGAGACTAAGGGTCTCTGCACTTAGTATTAAGCATGTATCACAACTGACAATGAAAAAATAAATGCCCAAACCAGAAAAATATTTACAGGAGGACATAATCATGATTCAAGTTTAAGCCTACCAACAGCTTGCTCCTGTCCTGCTATTCATTTATAAGTGCAGTCAATTGCACCAGAATGCAGTTAAAAGAGAAATGTTTGCATGAGAAAGGCCTTGCTATTACTGCTTTTTGAAAATATGTTATAAAGGAATGTTCTTATAACAGACATTTTATGAAGGTACTGTCTTGCTATAATCCTAATGGCTGCATGACGCAAAACAATACCTTCAGTAAAGCAGAAGCCAGCAGCTTTCCTAATGCAGCTCATAAAACCAGTGCACGCAAATTTCTAACAACCCTCTATTTCAATTTCCATACATGTCAATATTCCTCATTTACAGCTCATCTAAAGAGACTAATAAACCATCTGCATCTCTGTTGAAGTAAAGCTTACAGAAAACACTTCACTTAAAAAAAGAAGAATATTTTAAACTAAAACACGTATAATTAAAAATGTTTCTACACTTAAAAAAAAATGAGATGAGTAAATCTGATCTATTTATTTCATTGCCTTTTCTATCTTTTCAAAGGATGTTATAAAACGTGCATACCTGATAAAGCCCGGACCTCTAAGTGGAACCAACACAGTGCAGCAAACATTTTGTTTACCAGAGACATTTATAATTCAATTTGGAGACATCTGCAAATGCTAGCTCTTAGTCTGCCCTCTTAATGGGTTCTTTAACAACTCAGTAGATGCACAGTAACTGTGGATATATTAGGATAATCAGTCTCAGGAGTAAATAATTCCATCTAGCCTTTTACTAATGTTTTAACCTCAGAATTACAAAAAGAAAGAACCATTTCAAGTAACACAGACCTTCTGGTTCAAAGGAAATCTGTCTAGTGGACATGTTACATAACTGAGAAAAGCCAGTATCAAATAACTCCTAAGTAATTATATTCTGAAGATTTGTTCTGATGTTTGCAAAAGTTCTGGGTGGTTCAGGTACTTGAATCTTTGGAGTGCAGTGCAGATGTGCAATATCCCTCAAAGAAAACAAGGGAAATTTTATTTGACAGGTAAAAAGCAAAACTAAAATTTAGTTGGCTTTAAAATTCTGTTGTGGGATGTTTTTTTTAATAACTTTTAATACGTTTTTAAACATGGTATTATTTTAAATTACTTCAACACATTCTGTTTAGGAAAAGGATCAAAGTCTATTAGATTATACTGTCAAAAACGTATAGACATTCCCAAACGGGAAACATAGTGACACTTGCAATCCTGGGCTTCTTGAAAAAAACATATTTGCTTCACAGTAAAATAAATGGAACAAAATGCTTTTAAAAATAATTATTAAAAAACAAAACAAAACAAACCACCACAACCAAAAAAAAACAAAACACAGAGAAGAAAACACCACCAAACCGAAATTTCAGGACCCTCAAGTCACTAAGAGAATTCAGGTACAATCTTAAAAAGCTAGGGAGAAGGGAGATTTCTTTTTTCTCCTTTCTGTAAAGTGTCAAAATCTAATATTAATTCTTCCTGTTCTAAGAAAATCTAAAGAGGACTACCAAGCTATTAAACCTTCCAGTGGATCATTTGTGGTACGACTTATTAGCATAATTGGGAGCACACTTTATTCTGACCTTTGCAAAACTTTCATTTCCCAAATGTGATAGATACAAAGTGCTTTTATAATACCAATAATGATTATTTCCTATGGGAAACTACCAATTATAAGTTGGTGAAAAAGGCTATACCGGATGTACATTGAGAACATTAACACACCTACCAACAGTCAAACTAATTAAAGCCATTCTTCAAATATTAATAAAGCTTTTTACTTCCATGAAATATAACCTGTGCATTTTAGTTGAACTGCATCCTTGTCAGGTCATTCATTCAACAATAATAAATGTTTGATTAGTGTTTAATTACAGCATTTATACTGAACGTTCACCTTTTCCTGGCACTAAATCAACACAGGCGGGAAGCTGTTTTAACATTTAACCACTTGACTCAAGTTCATATTGTTTATATCAAGTCACATCAAATGCCAGCAAAAATACTTAGAGACAGAAAACAAATCCCTTGTGTTCTGGGCACAAAATAAAAGAAGAAAAAAAAAAAGGCACAGCAAAGGTCACATATAAGGAGAAGCAATAAACTGTCAAACAGAGTGTGTTTCAGTTTTTTAATACTGATTCCAGTATATTCTGCTGCAGTCTCAAGTACAACAGGTAACAGGTTCAATAGCATCATATCCTGTTCTTCTGTCACCTGCTGTCTTGTATAACCTGCTGCCAAGGTTCAGGACCTAATGCACACCACCACGAAAAGAAGAGACGGAGAGGGCACAGCAAGCCAAAATTCCTGAACACGCTAACTTGACAGAAGACAAGAGAACTGCCTTCCCACCAACACAGCCTCAATACCCATACACATGTGCATCAGGTGTGACAGAGCAGGAGTGTGTTTTAGCAAGATCAGCCTTAGGCATCCAGTTTGCAAAGACTCTTTTACAGCAGTGAAACTGAACCACACAGAAACAGGAAAAGCTTCCAGAAAATGCAGTCTTATGGTGAATTCCATCTCTTCACAGGTTACCCAGGCTTTTTAAAGTTCTCCCTGGATCCCAATGAATGAAAAGATAGAGTTGGTAGGCTGCAGAATCGTACTAGAGAGTAAAAGAAACTCCATGAAGGAATACTCAGGACCTAACTGTGTGCTTCCACTTCACAGAATAGGATCCAGCTCTTACTGATTAGCCATTCTGTACAGTGTTGCTTTAGCTATATTACCTCATATTTAAAAGGCATTTGCTGTAATGTCTTTGCTTTGGTCACAATAATTTTTCAAGTAAGTTCTTAGGGTCTGACTCCCATTTATGCTCTTGCCAATTTGCAAACCTTCACAAGATTCTATGATTCTAAGATGAAATGGACATTAAAGTGAATGTTAAAATATTTTACTACACTTTCACAACACCTGTATATTAACACAGAAAAGTAGAACATTAATAATGACAAATCTATTCCAAATTTTATGTGACAACACAAAGCACTCCAGGCTGATATATCAATGATGAAGAGAGGAAAACTTCTGATTTCCTTAAAAATATAAAACTGGAAACTGCCTCAATCGTTCAACATTTTAAAAGGGTAAACTCCCCAATTCACTGATTATGTATATACACAATTCACAAATTGAAAAATAAATTCTACAGAGTCCAGGCAACAAATTGCTTAATTAAGGCATGTAGGAAAGGGACAGTTAAACCAAAAGGAATAATTTAAAAAGCATTTACAGAAGTTTATCTTTCAGGCTTTTCAGAATATCTTGCTAGTTGCTTATCTATATCCTTAAAAACAAATGCATTTACACAGAAGCTGGCGATAAAGGCCTGCACAGAAAAAAGCAAACTAGTTTTCAGGCAGACAGACACAGATAACTTGTAGACAGGCTCGTATGCCAAAATGTTTTTCTGTTTTTCCCCCACAAGATACAGCTATATTATTGGGTCTGATAAAAGGCACTATGTCTAATTAAAGATTTCACCTTGCCTAGTTCCAATACAGCCACAGCCAAATACCAAGCCAATGTTTGATATGAATCCTTCAGAGTTCCTTTTTGAAAGGAAAAAAAATGGGTACCAGCTTCAAATTCAGGAAACCCAAGTTCCGATTCACCTGAACCAAAACCTTCTCTCATTGTAAGTTAGATACTAAAGAATATTTGATCTGCTTTTCAGAGTGGGAGATAAATTGCTTAGTGGACTACACATAAGGTTCAACATGTGCAAAAGCACATTTTACTAGTAAGATTTAAAAATTCATTGATTCAGTTTTCAAAGAGAAATGTTCAGAAATAATTTAAACAGAGTTAACCAAGTACTAGCGTTAAGGAAGGCATGCCTGACCATCTTGCTGGGAAGGACCTACTGAATTCAGAGCCAGCTGCTCAGCCCAGGTGAATCCAAACCAAATACAAACCACAAATATTTTAGTTAGGTTAACTGGCTCTTCTCCCATAAGGTCTCTGAAGAAGGAAAAACAGGGTTGCTTTCTCAAGGCTAAAATATAGCTCAGCAAGAAAATAATGACTAAAGGGATTTTTGTGAGACTGAGCAACCCACTTGCTCGCAAACAGGAGCTGGATATACACATCTCACCATCTAGACCTGATTTGATGAGGTAAGTGAAGCATTGTTTCCTTTGTATGAGAAGAGTTTGATCATCAAGCCATTTATGAAAACACTTGCTGCCAAACAAGTATAAATGGTCTAAGATTTTCAAGTGTACAAATGCCCAAGAGAACAACTCTGCAGATCTTGAAAAAGCATTCTATACAAGAATTACTTGTAGTATCTACAGCAGCTCCAGAGATGTGCTCCCAACTGCTAACCCAGACTGCAAAAGATTTCATAATGATCTTGTTTAAAATCCAAATTTTCAGTCTGGTACAGATCAAACAGCAAAATGCGTAGTTATGAAATCTAAGTAGATTTACTCACTACTTTTCACTGTAATGCTTAACAAGTCTTATTAATTTTGAAAAGAAGAAACAACAGTTAAAAACAGTTAAAAATATAAACAACTCAAAAGTGGAATGTGTGTCATTAAGCAAAAAACAACATTCCATATTTCTCTTTCTCCTTTGTTTTACAGAAAATAACTAGACAGCAGTCTCATCACTTCACATACTGTAACTTTCAAAACTTGGCAAAGCAACTCTTACACATTGTATTTCAGATCCAATAACTCAATACGTGCTTCAAAGATCTGGCAGCAGTTCTTTAGGGAGTTATTTCCTACTTTTCTGGCTTACACAACCTGTCAGGTTTGGAAAATTTACACTTAGTAGATTACAAGGATGTATGCAGAGAAAGTGGAAATCATAATAACCACAATAATTATAAATTAAGTTTTGAATTCAAATTTGGTCTGCCACAGATATTTCCATTGCCTGCAAGAAATCATTCTGATGCAGAATGGCACATGCCATCTTCTCAGATTCCAGCTTTCACACGTACTGCAGTCGAAAAGGATTCATTCAGGTAAATAGCTGCCAGTACGGCAGACCCCATAACTATCTCAGACAGACACACTCCCTGTTCTCTAATGCCATACACATTTTAAGAGCAACAAAATTACAACAGATAGGATATGAATAATAGAACAAAAGCAGTTTCTGGAAAAGTCACAGGATGATGTGGAGTTTTGCCTTTGATTAGAATCTGTGTACTTAAAACACTCAACCAAACATTGCTTCTCTAAACCAGACCACAAATGTAATTAGAGAAAACATCCCTCTGAAATTTTCCATAGTTTCAGGGTTTAGAGAAGTTGAAAATACTGAAGAAAAAAAAAATCCTTTCCAAATACAATGTATTTTCTGGCAGTAATTTAGTAATTTTCTTTTTAGCTTCACCAGAAAACAATACGAGCTGAAGTTGAATGTGCCATTCCTGTGGCATAAGATGACACATCAGTTTAAAAGAAAACATCTACTGGACAAATAATCTTGGTGTATCTATAGCAGGGCTTGGCAAATAGTTTCAACAGTAGAAGAGAGTCAGAAAGAAATAAAACATTTTGTCCAAACTCAGCTGTGCACATGACCTCTTGCTTTCTTCCCTTCCACGTATGTATTTCCTATATCTGACAGTTTTATTATTACATTTCCCACTTTTTCTATCTTGCTTCATTTATTTTGCAGCTCTCCCCATACCTTCCAGATTGTTCTGCTTACTCTTTTACTTTCCATTTCTCTCTTTTTCATACGCTTGGCCTCAGCTGAAGTCAGCAACAAAAATCCCACTGACCTGTCTGCAAAGGGAACATGGGAATGTCCCTCACCGTCTCTGCCTCTGCCACCACTGCCCTATAGCTTTTGCACTGAGTACATGCCATCTGAGTTTAGGTTAAGAAACAAGTAAGGCAATAGTTTTCTACGCTCCTTTCTACTGTATTCTCTCCATTTCCAGACACATACTCCTGCTGGTTAGTTAGAGCAGACTCTTGTGCTTTGTTTCCTCCTGGAGCCACTTTAATTCAATACTAAGGAAGAAAGCAATGCGGAAAAAAAAAAGAAGGGGGGAGATGGGAAAATCACAAAGCACCCAGGATATCTTAGCGAGCTGAGCCTGCATAGAACAAAATGGCTTGCAAAGACTCCATCAGATTTATTGAGGCCTAACAATATGAACTGTCATTTTTTCTCATATTTTCTGACAAGATTCCCACATTGTCAACCTTTGTATACAAGTCTGAGTCCTTGCACATTTTAAAAGAACAAGGTTCTAACTTTGGGCACTGATGAAATATAAATTTTGAATAAATAACACCATAGCTTACATCCTTATACAACATTCCCATACCTTTCAAAAAAACGGCAAATAGTCTTCCCTTTCCAGGGAGTGGCAGACAAATCCTAAGGGGTAAGTTTTAGAACGCTGTCACTTTAAGAAATACCCAGGCAAAAGAAAACCACCTTTCTCAGCCCAAGACAATTCATATCATAAACAACCCAAACATACAGGAGCAAAAATTTGTTTCCTCCCTTTTCTGCATTAGAATGTCTGAAGATGCAGGCATGCCTGAAGACAGGCCTACCGTGGAACAATTTGAGGCAGTAATCTAGTAAATTCAAGAGTCCTCTACAGAAGTTGACTCGCCACTCATTCTTTCCCCACTAACCTCTGCTTGAAAACTGATTCAGCTGAAAAATCATAGAATAGTTTGGGTTGGAAGGGACCTTTAGAAGTCACCTAGTCCAATGCAATGAGCAGGGACACCTTCAACTAGATCAAGGTGCACAGAGCCCTGTCTAACCTGACCATGAATGTTTCCAGAGATGGTGCATATACTGTCTCTCTGGACAACTGCTCCAGTGTTTCACCACCCTCCTTGTAAAAAAATTTCTTCCTTGTATCTAGTCTAAATCTACCCTCTTTTAGTTTAAAACCATTACCCCTTATCTTATCACAATAGGCCCTACTAAGAAGTCTGCCCCCATCTTTCTTATAAGTCTCCTTTCAGTATCAAAAGGACGCAATAAGATCTCCCCACAGACTTCTCTGCATTAAAAATAACCTTTTAGGATTTTATTTAGCAGGTCTACTTTTCAGCCAGATAAGCTACCTGATTCACTTGTTAGTTACATGGGCTTTTGCTGTGAACAAGCATCCAGGGACAAGAGATTAGAGGCTGGGAGTGAGACAGGGGACTACTTTCATTATCAGAATTGTTAGTTTAAATGTACATGAAAGTACAGGGAACTTGACAACTGAGACAGTAACTACTGTCATAAATTATCTGTATATTTTTGTTATCACTTGCCTTTTAGCTCCCAGAGCTCTGCCTCCTCTCTGAGCCACCAACCTCTCTCAGTCTGAGACTTTTGCCAGTATATATGCTTTCTGTTCCTCCCATACTCAGCTTTCTCACAAAAAAGGTCTACCCATCACTGAATTTTCCTGTAATTAAACAGAACAGTCTTTCAAAGGAAAGTATGAAGCCTACATGATCACAAACAGCAGGGAATGTTTGGAAAACAATGCTTCATCTGGATGCAGTAAGCTTCATTTATTTTTTTTTTGCCTCTCTATTTTTGTTTTATACTGTTGACTCCAAGTTTTAATGACAGAGATATTTTAAGCATTCCTGACCTAGAAAAGTACTAAGAATAAGAGAACTTTTATAAAGAAAACATTGTCCATCTGAAGGGAAACTCAGTGTATGCTCCACCTAAGTGAGCTATGCACATTGCTTATGAACAGCAGATAACTTTTCAGACCAAAAAGAACTGAATTTCCAGAAGCCAGTGATAACACTTACAAACAATCAGATAGGCTGTAGGATTCAACGGGCCTGATTAAGAGAACAGTAGTGGGATTCATGGCCAGAATAGATGCCACAGAGCAAAATTCAGCTCAGGTGGAAAATACTCACACAAAACATATTAATTTCTGTGCTTATCAGGGACAGTAACAAGATGTCCAATGGAGACAGAGTCTAAAGCTAGGATTAAAAACCTCCTTGAGATGTAATCTGAGCAAATTGCACAAGTCTAACAAGAAAGCAACTTCCCTTTCTTTTCCCCAATGACGTGTCATTTCTATTTTAGGAACAATTACTGTGCCCCATATAATGACCAGGAAGCAAATAATTTAAGACTAAAATGCATCCTCAATTACGTCAGTGCTTATACCAATATGCTTAGCAGGTGTGACAACAGAGTTAATGCAGTTCCACACTGGCATAGGAAAACAAGTGCCAAATATTGCTGTGGCTGTAGCAGATAGATTACATAGAAGCTCATGAAGGTTTGGTCTTTTTAAGTAAAGCAAGTAAGCAATGTAATACTAGAAATCACAATAGATAATTCTGACAAGTACATTGGTGTGAGCAGCACCACATTAACAGTGTTTGTGTTTGCACTTGCAATACTTTCACAGCTACAAGATGTCATCTGTGGCTATATGGCACTATTTTTGAGGCCCCAGAAATGTGAACATGTTAATCATGCAAATCTACCAAGTACTCCCTCCTCAACTGTTAAAGCAAAACCAGTAGTTGCATTAGCTATAAAGATCATAGCAGATATGTTCTATGAAAATTGAATACTCTTAAGAACCTAGGTTTTAGAAGAGCCAATAGCCAGTCTTCTATTTTGTAATCGCAAAGGCAAACTTCTGCAATGGTATGATTAAGTGATCTGGTAATTATCTTCTTGAATACAAGCAAAGTTGCATCATTTCACCCCCACCCTCGATCAACCTTGAGGTTCAGCTGCTCTGCCCTTTCCCCCAACCCTGCCAGGGTCCATCAGAGCAGGGTCGATCCCTTGATGAACAGGTTTCAATTTGGAATATACAACAGGGTGGACAAAGATTATTTACATGCCCTGGAAGGAAAACAAAGTAGACAGTATCGCTCTTCAAGTCTGTTTCACTACCCATGAGCAACCTGATCTAGTTGAATATGTCCTTCCTCATTGCAGGGGGGGTTGGACTAGATGACCTTTATAGGCCCCATCCAACCCAAACTATTCTATGGTTCTATGCCATAAGAACTACTACCCTGAAGGCATCTGACACTAGTCTGATATTATCTTCAATGTAACTACAAGATAATAGAAAAAGTACTTTTTCTGTTTTTTTTTTTTTTTAAATGAAGACTACAGACTGCACAGCTGCAGAACATATAGAAATTGGCAAAGAGAAACAAAACTCATACACACAGATAAATGTACCTAACACATTAGCTCCTAATATTCCTAGCTCCCTTTTGTGATTCTAGCCAGTAGTTCATGAGGTGCTCATAAACTCAGGGCTGAGGATCCAGCTACTCAATAACACCTTTAAACCACATTAACAGACAATGTTTCAGTAAAGGGAATCCTTACTTTCTTTTACAGTTCAATTTATCTTTGGTGATGGCTCTAATTTGCATCTCTCCCTTCCTTCACCTTAATTTGTCAGGAAAGTATTTGAACTTTTTCAAAGCAGGGGGAAGTAAGACAGCAGTTTTGATAAAAGTATTAGTGTTCCTTTACCACAGTCCAATTCAAGTATTGTCTGCCTGTGAAAATACCACAGAGATCTTACTTCACCTCCATAAAAATTAACAAGCAAGTAGTGATGAATAAAATCAATGAGGTAACTGTGATAATCAGTACATTGTTTTAATTATCATTCCAGTCAGGAATGCCTGGTGATCATTATGCCCAGCTTCACATTATAAGCTTTGACAGGGATTCATCTTACCTTCCTTCCAATAGTGTTGGAAACTATAGTTTATTTTAGAAAAACAAATATTCTTTGGCCAGTTCTCTCTTTAGCTCCATGTCTTTCACTGTAGAAAAGGGGTCAAAGTTCCTGTAGCTCATTATGGCATTAAAGGGAATATTATTATAGGTAATGACGTGTTACAATAAAGGCAACATCTATTTGCACACCCCTGTCCTCCCACCACTATTTAAACGGAATAAACTTTTAGAGATGCACTGGCTGACATCATCTCCTGAAGAAATACTATCTAGAATCATCCCATAATGAAATAGACAATAATGCATGATAGTCTCACAGTCTCACTTAATCTTTAATAATACAATGTTTTTGGCATGCTTGCTACTCAAAAAACGTCTCTCAGGCATCATCAATGTAACCAGCATTAACTACAGTATGCTGCTTACAGACCCTAACACTGACCGTAAAAATTGTGACTATTTTTGTTTTGGTTTTGTTCTTATTCGGTCGAATTCTCTTCATATGTACTTGATGTAAATTCAGAAGTTCTGTAATTTGCTTTTCCATCATGCCAAAAATTTTAGTCTTTAACTTTCAAGATGGTGTGTGAAACCTACAGCATATCCTTATGCCTTCTTCCCTCTGTTACATATAGTTTTATTTTGAAAGCACACAAGGTGGTCAAATGTAATAGCTACTCAAGGTAAACAGATTCATCCCCTATTCATCAATTTTAACAAATGAGCCAATTACTCCAGCAGTTCTGTCACTGCTGTGATTTCACTCTAAATCTCTAGTAAGAGTTCTACCACTCTAAATCTCTAGTAAGACTTCTACTGCTTTTACCTGGATAAGAAGTTAGCAATATCTGTATTTTCAGACTTTTGCTCTAAGAAAATATTTACAGTAGTTTCTACTTTCCAAGAAAGTTATTTTTGGCAAAGGTAGGTTTAATTTTTTTCTTTTAAAATTATTTTAGTAAACTGTGCTTGTGCCCACAGAAGAATTATTTTTATCAGTTACAAATAAACAAACCAATTGTGACGGAACACCAGGTCACAGTGCAACAAATTCCCAAATCCTTGTGGTGTACAGCACAGGGATAAACCAACAATCAAGAAGTAAAAAACAAGGAAAACAGAAATGCATTTAAAGACTAGTGGCAACATTATATGGATGTAAAGCACTGCCTACAATCATTGTATTATTACTTCTAATTCTGAAATTCCAGAAGACCAACACAACCATAACCTTTGGTGTTGATGACTTTTTCTGCACTGAAATTTTCCTGTGAAAGATCCCTCTAGAGTAAATCTGCAATTGGAATCCTCATCTGAGAAATCATCTCAGATTGTATCAGAGAATTCTGATGTGAATTTAGATGCATTTTTATATGAACAACAACAAAAAGTAAATACACCATCTCATCATGGTCACAAAAATTTCAGTAGAAAGAATACTGCATGAAGTTCTACAATCTACCTACATGCGCAGCGCTCTGCTTCTATGCAGTAAGGACGGGCATCAAAGAACTACTTAAGCCAAACTGGAATGGTTTCGCTAACAGGGGAAGACTGAGGACTCACTCAGGATTACTGAGAAACTAGCATTTGCCTCAACAATCCTTTTAAGCCTGCTCAAAGCCTGGATGCTAGCATAAGTGGAATTTTGTGCCAATTTGGTGCTTCCGGAGGAGAAGTAATTTTCAGAGAACAGAAGCCAATAAGGTAAAAAACTTTAGTGTCAGTGGGATATATAAAACAACACTCAGACTAGAAGGGTGTATGAAGCGAACATAAGTTAGTGTGAAAGTGACCCAACCCTGAGTATTAAAAAGAAAAAATAAAAAATTGTTTTCCACAAATTTGAGGTGAGGAGAATCTGCTGGAATCACATAGACACTAGAGCACTTAAATTGCTTTTGCAGCTGTTTTAAGAATGGCTTCACAGTATTGCTATCACTTAGTGAGGCCTGAGGGGTGGGGAAACAAAACATCAGTTTATTACTCACCTGTATTACCCAGAATGTGAGGCAACTACAAAAAAATGAGGACCAAGAATACCTCCTTCTGTCTGTGTCAGTGATCATCCTCACACACAGACTCCTTAGTGTCAGGGTATCTGGTTTTCAGGAGAGCACAGCACACTGAATTTGCAGTTATTTCTAATAACTTCTCCCCTCTCATGAACCCTATCCACTGTTTTTCAGAATACACTTCTCATTCTACTTAATATGGACAGCAAGGCATTGAAACATTAAATCATAATTTAAACCTGAAGTAAATAATATAGTAAAAAAAAAATAATTAAAATGTTAATAGAAAAATACATACCTTTTAAAAATCAGAAGTTACTCTGTAGAAATTTCCATTGTAGAGAATATCTTCCTTCCCTAAAAAAAAAAAGAAAAAAAAGAAACATCTTTATTGTGCATACTAATATTTAATTACCTAATAAAAACACAGTGAACTACTTCAAGACCTCCTTTTATCCCCCAGAAATAATTTCTCCTTATGGACAAGGATATGTACACTATAGCAAGCGCAGATATTGCACACTCAATAAGTTTTTGTTTGAAGTTCATTTTATTTTGAAATTCCCTTCTATGCTTGTTATCTAAGCAAAAGCATCATAGCTACAGACGAAACTAACATGTGGTATCTATTCTTCCAAGCATTTAAAACAAGAAAGTAACCCTAGACAATGGAGACCAAGAATGGAGAAGTATGTCAGGAGCAGAACCAAAAAAAATATATTTTATTCTGAGGTAGTATGACCTGATATAATCAGGTTTCTTTCTCATCCCAGCTTTGGGTAAAAAGTAAATTATGCTATCATTATTAGCGCTAAAGCATACTTCCCCCATTGCTTTTGCCAACACTTTAGAGGATGAAAGCATCAACTAATTCAGTGACGTTCACTATTTCTGTCTTTCCCCCTTTATTTGTTTGAGGTAGGGCTTGGCAGCACAGGGGCATTCCACACTTCTGTGCTTCTGGGCAGCATAAGGGATTCATATCATTCCCTCAGCTCCAGACATTAGGGCAGCAATAGAGTCACAGCAGGGTCTATGACATTCTAGCATTTTCATCTGCTGCAATATATTCTGTGCATCATACAGTCAAGTGCTTCAAGGAAAAACTGACCTCTTCCCAAGCTTCCTCTGAGGAAGCACTTGTACAGATCTCCTGTGCCTGTCACCCCTGCATCAATAATACCAACTGCTCTGCTGTTGTTACTTCCCACCCCCTGCTTTTTTTTTTTTTTTTTTTAATGCACAAAACCAATTGATTTCTACATCTAAGTTATTTGTATGACAGCTCAAAATGGACATGAGCACATCAGCCACTCAACAAGCAAAGCAGCAGATTTACAGAAATTGGAACAAAACAGACAAAAAGAACATACAAAAAGCAAATCAAATCCAAATTTAGATTAGAAATGGATGTATTATAAGAGAAGGTATTTTCAAAGAAAAAAATAACAAGCATGTTCAGCAGTGAAAATAATATTAAATGAACTGCAGCACTTTCAAATGAATCTCTATCAAGAGCTCCTGAATGTTAGGACAGAAGTCATATTTTTCTCTCTTTCATTAAGGTTTGTCTTTTTTCCTTTAAAGTGAAAACAGATTAAAACCTAAAATTGAGAGGATGTACTAGGTGCATACTCAGGATTAAATCTGACCTGATATCTTTTAAGTCTTATGAGGTACAGAAGAAAAAAAAAAGGGGGGGAAGCCTCATCAAGATTAGAAACAGAGTCGTTCTAGAAAAAAAGTGTCTCAGCCAAGAGAGACTAGAGCATGTGGTAGGTCTAGCGTTTGCCTTGAAAACACACAGTCATGAAACGCCCCAAATAGTATACTAGAGAGACTGAGAACCACTGCAATCGCAATTGCGGCAATGAGAGCAGTTAAAGAATATAGTTTCCTGTTCTGCTGAATTCTCCCGAAGTTGCCAAAAACTTCCATTAGAAGAGAAGTTTTTCCAAAACAAACAGCAACTCTGAGAGGATGATGGCTAGGTATTTTGTTCTTATTAAATATTGACAGTGCAGTCTTCTAGTAAAAGACTACACAGTGCCTTTGCTTTTTTTTTTTTTTTTAAATGCCTCAAGCTCTCTCATTTTGCTAGTTCACTTCCAGGCTCTCCTCAGTAGCTCATAACTGCACGACAAGATATCATTGGATATCCACCACCTCACAGCTGCACACAAAAGTGTCCTTACACTCACTTCTGGGGTCAACTAAAGTCAACTTAATGCTAAAATAAACTCACTATTCGAAACATGTTTCTCTTGGAAAAACAAAGACATTACAAAAATATTTTCAAGCATACAAGCTACTCTGTTAGTCTGCAACAAGAGATACACCTCAGATATTTTTGTTCTTTTGCAGATTGTGGTCAAATTTCAACACGGTTACATCAGCATAAAATCCAGCACAGCTCCACTGAAATCAGTAGCATCGTATCATACCTAATGCACATAACAAAACCAGAATCTGTTTCTTAACTAACATTGATCTTCTACAGCTTTCTATGTAAAATTGCCATTGGGGTCTGAAATTTCTCATGTTCCATGTAAACAGATGAGTACAATCTCAAAAATTTAATGAAAAAAAATTGGTTTCTCTTTAGTTATACAAACACCTAAAATCTTTTCACTAGTTAAGTACTTGTTCGGAAGCTTGTTTGTGTTCAAAATCTCCAATGGCCCTTTTAGTAAGACTATAATTTTTTTGAGGGAAACACTTAGAGCCAGAGTCAAGTCTCAGTTACACAGGCAGAAACACCGAGCAATCTGTAATTCCCAGTAACCTAACTACTGCCACGGGAACGGATGGCAGCTGCAGCCTGAGCTTTATCCTTCATTCCAGAGTTGCTTGTAGAAGCTTAAATAGAAAAAATCCTACAATTTTAATTTTTGATATCCACTTTTTTGCAGAGGATCATTGCTTTTATGTTCCTCACTTCCTGAGCACCTAACCAGATAGCTACCACAAAGCCTCAATTGCAACTGATCACTTACAAAAGTGTTAAGGCATCAGATTCTGAAGTTGCTAATGTTTATCATTGGCCAAAACAGATGTCTTAACTACTGTTCAGTAAGGCAAGACTTGTTTCTCAACTAGTCACCTGAACTTTCCTGACACCTTAAATATACCATATGGATTGCCCCCCCCCCCCC
>NW_015090786.1:6819420-6837051 GCF_001431845.1 Calidris pugnax | reverse complement strand
TGGGTTTTCCCCCCCCCCCCCTTCATGTGACTTAACCCCCTAATAATCCACTAGGAAAGGACTTAAATTTTCATAACTCCCAGCTAAATCATGATAATCTTTCAAAAAGATGGGCAGCACTCAACAAGACCCTGGGCTGGTCAGATTATTTTATTTTAAAGCATTAAATAAGTTTTCATCAACAGGGATCTAACATACACAGGGTATTTTTTTCACCTGTCACTCTCTGGAATGATGAGGGAGAATGACCTGACAGAAACACACTTCTAGAAATCTGTAACTTTCTTATCTGTGGACACTCAGCTGTAGATGAAGAGCACCTCCTTGAGCTACCCACTGGGAGACTGAAACTTTACAATTCCAATAAGGACCTTTCACCTGATGCAAATTAAAAGTGAAGAACAAGTACCCAATTTAGCAAAGTCCATTAGAATCTTAATTTAAACATGACAATTTTAGGCTGTCAATATTGACAGAAACAGTCATTACAGTCATATCCTGAAACAGTCATTACCTACAAAACTTTCACTTATTTCGTGCTAAAAAGGAAGATAAACCACAGTTTATCTGTTTATTAGTTATTTTTAGACACACAGTTTTTAATACTTTCCAGATTTAAATTCCCTATGCAGCAATCTGGATGTGTAGTTTCTAAAAGGTCCTTTCTTACATTGCAATTGTTTCTCAGGATCTGAAAAAAACCACAACAATCAAACCCAAAAAACACCCCACAGAAACATCAACAAACAAAACAAAAAAACCTGGAAACAAACAAAAAAAAAAACCCACAAAAAAAACCAACCAAACAAACAAACAAAAAAAGACTGTCGCTCTAACACTAGGTCTGTGATAAGATGGTGCCAGCTGGTACACACTTGTGGGCAGGAAACCACACTCACCAAACCCATGTCAGCCCCCTGCCTCCTAATGGCACACAGCAAGGCTGGGCGCTGCCAGCTCCTGCCTTCAATGGCGCGAGCTGTTCTAGCAACGTCCACGCTGTCAAATCGTTCATTCTCATTTGAAGTCTTTGAGAAACCTCAGCTCCTTCCTGGAGTGGAGCCTTGCCAGGGACATCAGTCTGTTGCTGGTGACACACTCTACACACAATTCAGTGGCTTCCTGCTCAAAGCATTACATAATTTGAGCATCTGGCTTATCTTTCTGGAGCATTTCACATACTAATCCAGAAGATCAGCAGCCTCTTCAGTTACCAGATAACTCTCCACCTTTTCTTCACCGATACTGACATAGATCGCACTGACTATGGGGGCATACAGCTGTCAATCCCAAGTAAATAAAATACAGTATGATTCAGAGACAAAAGAAGCAGCTAAATACACAAACACAATCATTGGTCAATAATTTCAGGAACAGGAAAAAAACCCCACACCACCACACGAAATAACATTTCATCCATTTTTGCCAAACAGAATACCAAGGTGGAAATCACATCCATAAAACACATATGGTTTTATTAAGACTGTTGCATTTAGCTTCACTGAATTGTCAGAAACTTATTAAAGAAAGAAAGTATACAACGTGCTGCTAGTGCCACATATAACGCACACTTAATTACTAGTCCTACATCTGACATACAGTCATGAGTCAAGAGAGTTCAACTCAGCATCAGGGTACATATAGCGAAATTGAAAAGCAGAAGTACTTCTTGGTGCTTGCTGAGCAAGATTCAGCACACTGAATTCCTGAAACAGGCAGACTATTTCCACAGAGACTCCAAATAATTTGGAACCCAGAAATTTTACTTTATGAAAAACATATTGATCAGCAACAGTTAAGTGCACCCTCTACAATTATTTGTAAATAATAAAATCTATCAGACTTATTTCTGCAGTGAAAAAATTATATGATAAAACCGCGTAATTTAAGCCAAGCAATAAACTGCAGCAGCATTTGTGCAAGATAAAACAATTACCACAAGCTCTCATCAGCTTTAGATGTAATAGGCCTAAGAAATACAATCTGCAATTTGAGTCACATAATTTCAGGGTATCTTGGATGCTTGGATATAACAGTTATATACTATCCTAAAGTTTCTGCTGGTAGTTTTACCTACGTTTTAGGATGGTTTTTTCTGGGGGGGAGTGGGGGAAAGGTACTCCTCTACTTTTACAGTCACCCATAGCAATTCTCTGGAACCAAAATTATCATGCAATTTAAGAAGTTTTCAATTTATGAAGTTACTCATTGCTGATGACAGCATTAGCAATCCAAGATTGCTTTTACTCTGGGGTAAATGAAACTCCTGGGTGCAAATGAATTATTTTCATAAAAAACTGCACCCCAACTAAGAGTAAAGTTTAGGGGTGTCTCATCATACCCAAAGAAAACAGAAATGAAGGAGCAAGCCTAGACTCCCAACAAGAAACCTGGGCAACATGCAGCAGGTAAGAAGATGGGAAAAGGATGGATACTCCTTTCAGGCCAGCAAGACACCAGCTGCCAGCACGTTAAATCACTAAGACAAAATGCAATCAGCTAAGGTCTCCAGGGAAAGCTCAGCATCATCATAGAAATCCTACTGCAGGTCAGTTACTCTCTTTGGGCTGTGCCCCGTGTTCCAGAAACTGGGAGTTTGCTTCTTGTCATTCATGTTTTGAAACATAGGCCAGCAACTCCAACACTGCAGGTTCTGATCTACACTTCTATTATCCCAGTCCTCCACAACACCAAGAGAGAGAAATTAAGCAGCATTATTTTTCCCCTCAGATATTTACTGAGATAATTATGTACTGATTATAATACAAGACACATTGCACAGTGCAAAATAACACAGAATGGGCATGCCATTTTATCCAAACCTCTTTGTGCCATAACACATGGGAGAGTATGTAGATGATCATACTGGTTATGTTCCTCCAGGAAATTTTAATGACAGCAAACTCTTCCAAATGTACCAAATAGGCAGACTCAGCTTTCTCGTACAGTGCCTTTTTTGGCAGTCATGTTAAATTATACTTTTTAAAAAAAAATTTAAAATTATTTTACAAAACATTATTAATTACTAAAGCCATCTGTGCTGCTAGAGAACACTCCCTTCTATCTTCCATCCCTTCTTTCCTTCCTACTGGGCTGCACAGAGAAGGTGCAGCAGTATATTTACAACCATTTTTATGCTAGCAGATGTTACACCACAACAAAACTGCTTTGCTGCAAGTTCAAGAAAAAAGTGGTGGGAAGACATTTACATAACCAGACATTATCAACAAAAGCAATAGAGGATGGTAAACCACAGGCCACAGACGTTCAATTCATACAAGTATCTCTTCCCCTTTTTCACTCTGCTTTCTAATTTGTTTTAATTCCATAAAAGAATCTTACTGGTAGTCACTTCATAATGCACTGCAAAGCACAAATGCCAGAAGCTTTTCCTGTCTCAACAAAATGTACAGAGCTGAAATTAAATTATAACTGGCTTAAACACACTTTTATTTTGCTTCTACCCACCTGGAACACATACCCTGTTCAAAGTAAACATGTTTAGTCACTGAATAATATGAAGTATAAAAGAAAAATTTACACTGTAATAAACAGAGATACATTTCAAAACAATTTTGATTACTATCTCTGAATCTGGCTGCAACCAGCTAGCTAAAAGTGGTATTATTGTGATGTAAATAGCATGGTATTTCAATGCAAGAAAGTAAATGTATTGTTCCAGATACTAGCACAGGAGTTGAAATCCACCCAAGAAAACCATTTGCATTATCGGTTTGCATTATTCTGCCATAACATTTTGACACTGGGTTTAAATATTAAGCTGCAAGTACAATGCCTTTTTTTTAGAACTGATGCAATTTCTTGGGGCAAAATCTGATAGAGCTAGACAGATTTCCTGTCCACTAGTTTCTCCCAAACAATTGACAGTTTAGTTTTTTATTTGTCCAGTAAACAGATCAAAGCGTTACACATCTGCAACATAGGTTTACAGAGCCCCACTGCGCAAATACCCTGGGCCCAATGCTGCAGGCTTTACTGAAACAAATCTCTTATGATGGTAGGCATTACTAGTCTGTACTAGGTTGTCCAATATAAAAACCTACACTTAAAAAAGAAGTGAGTAACTTCGAAGTCTCACTTCACAGAAAACTATTAAAACTTGCAGCTTCTTAGGCTGATCTTTACCACACGTCATTAGAATTGTTTCACACTTTTGTTCTGTTCCCAAAATACTAAAAATTGTGTTCAGCTCTCCTCCTATACTGCTGTTACAAATTCTTTGGGGGAAGGAGCATTTTTAACAGGTACGTACAACGCCTAAAACAAAAATGTTCCAAAACCACTATTAAATCACTAGGCATTGTAAGACTGCAAAGCATCAAATGATTTTTAGCATAGCTGAAACATCTTTCTATATCTATGCCTTGTACATTAGGTTGCAATTTCTGCCCAGTCTCTTCTATTTCTTTTCTAATCAACTGTGCAGTCGAGTTTGTTCAGTGTTTGTTCTTTGTTGCCTTTCACAGAACTAAAGGAGGGATGAAACAGCAACATGAACTGTATCAATTAGTTTTAAAATTGACAGGCATGTTCAGTGGTAGGCCTGATGTTTGCAGCTACTTCAGGTCATTGAGAAAAATATATTTTTTTTATACATAGATATAGTTTTGACAAGACCATCATCTTAAGCAAGCTTTGCTGATTCAGGCTATCTTCACACAGTTGCTGAAAAAATAGAAAAAGGCATCCCTGAGTTACACTCTGACTTAAAGGTTTACACAGGGAATCCTTATACCTAGAAATAACACTAAGAGGTACATTTACATTTTTGCTATAAGATTGGTGTCAAAGATTATAAGGAAAAAGATTACTTGATAAACATGCTATATCAGACTGTACTTCTAGAACTGGAAAGAATGGAATTTTGCTACTGCTGGGCTATAAATCAAAACTGAAACTGTTCCTTAGCAAAGGTATTAAAGACGATGGCCGCTAATACTGCATGACATGTCAATCTAAGCAGTATGAGCAATGCCTTGCTCCATACATTAAGCTGTACTCGTAGGAGTTTATCCTGGTACAGTATGTCCACACCCCTGATTTGCTACATTTTGATTTGCAAGTCAAGGTTAAGAAGTGATTTACCAGAATCCCTGTTGCCAACACATATGCTGCAGACTTCTGTAAGCCCTCCTATCACACTAAAAAAAGTCTCAACAATTGAAATATAAAAAGATATAAAATTGTCATAATTATTCTGAAAGCTGCTTTATACCTTTTGACACTTCAGCATGTTGAACTGGACAATATCGACATGGATGCCATTTCTTTTTAACTTGCATAAAATAGTGTTGCATATATATTCTAATTAAAACCACTGTGTTGCAGTGGTTTTTCTCATTTGAGGTATCAGCAAATGGGCACCGATCAGGTTTAAAAAAAAAAAAAAAAAAAAAAAAGGTGAACAACAAAACACAAAAGAGAAAACCGTAGACCTGGCTGTCAACCGCAAGGACCTGGCTCCCTTCAACTTCTTGGGTTTAATATTTTTCCTAGAACTTTTTTTTTTTTTTTTTTTTTTTTTTTTTTTTTTTTTTTTTTTTTTGTTTAAAAAAAAAAAAAAAAAAAAAAAAAGGCTGCATTGTAATAAACGCCATAAAATAAATAACACAAGGATAGTTCCTGCCCCAGAAACCCTGCAATTTAGGACACAAAGAAAGAATCCTTAAGGGATCATACCAAACCTATCTAACATGCCTGAATTGACATTTACATTGTACTGTACTTTAGCTCATACTTTAAAGGGCTGAGCTGGAAATATGCACATTGTTCAGATGTGCACTGTTGAAGGTCGTAGTGCATCTCAATGTTCACAAGACAATGAGCCTTCATGTCAGGCATTATCATTTAAGATAGGTATTGAAAAAATACAATAATCCAAACATGGGGGTGGAAGGCGGGTGTGTCTTACTGTATTTAACCCAAGTCCTGGTTTAGAACAAAGAAATCTCATTTTAAAAGTCCACTGCAGCCAGATATGCCTATGCCCAAAAGATATGAGGGAGGGAGGAAGGGGGCTAGATGGTGGAGTCTCCAAACCAGTATCAAACAGTGAAGAGCGAGCTTTCAGGCTGGGCCCCTATCCCTCCTGTGTCACAACAGCTTCCATACTCTAACCCAGTGACATTGCCACACTTACTGCAGGATCAAACACGTCCTGACAGCCACTCCTTGCTTTGATGAAACTGAGATAAAAATTAATTTTGAAGAACTTACATCAGCCTCAATATAGTCATCTACAATTCCAGCAATTTCTCTCCATCCTGAAAAAGTGCACTTTGACATCTGATCTCACAAACTAGGGGGCTGTTTTTTTCTGAAAAAGAGCATTTTTAGCAGGTACATATCAGCCTAGTACTACAGTCAGAAGCATCTGCATCTTGAGACAACTTTATGGTTATACACTTCACTTTGGAAGGAATAATTGGACGTATAGCCAATAGGATACTGTTGAATATGGCTATGAAGCCAAATGAAGCATTTCACCTGCAAAACTGACAGGATCTTTTAATTGTATTTCAAGCTCTGAAGGGCTGGGTTTGTGCAGTTGCAGCGTGCTGTACCCAGGGGAGTTTCACTTCTCATAGATGACGTTCCTCCTGCCAAGTAATTCCTAACGCTATTTAGATTCTGGTTACCTTTCTTTTGGCAGGTCAAATTTCAAGATTAAAAAAAAAAAACAAAAACAACAAAACAGGAGCTATTCAATTATCTATCAGATAGAACAGCCTCCTCCTTTCCCTCCCCCCCTCCACTCCCTGTCTTCTGCTTCGCTTTAGAGGCAGTGAGTAGACTGGTACAAAAAAATAATTAACAGCAACTACAGCACCACTCATAAAGGATGTCAAAACATGCTGCAGACAAGTGTCATCCACTTGTCTGCTTTACTAATACCTTGGAAGGTGACCATAAAATCTCTTTCTACAGATGGAAAGCCACAAGGATGGGAAAAATTAAGTGACTTGCTCTAACTTTTGCAAGGCCAAAACATGACCCAAATGGGAAAGCAATATTAGCAGCACAAAGCTAGATGCAATCTACAGAGCTATTTACCTTATCAAGCCCCAACAAGAATGAAAAATATAAGATTGAAATAAAAGTAAAGTTCATATACCCTGCTTCTGGTCAGTTCTTCAGAGAACACCACCTCACCAATCCTTATCTCATGGGCTTTGCTCAGAATGAGCTACACTGAGAGCAGAACAAGGCACAAGTCCGGTGATGTGCTCCTCATACGGAAATGCCTTGTATTATTATTTTCCCTTTTAACAATGAAAGGAATACACGAGTAAGTGGACACACACAATTTTGGCCTATGAATCTTGCTTGTTAAAATTGAAGATGCATAAATCCAGTTGCAGCAGTATTACAGTAAGAGAGAACAGATAACTTGCAACAATCTTCTAAAAGGCACCTCAGATGAGGTGCAGTAATTTTGAGCTGAACGCAAGGCTCAAATTGACTTAGGTTACATGCTCGTAACACCTACATTTTGTCAATAGACATTGCTGAACACGAAGAGACAACTTTTGTTAAAATGAGCTAATTACCTGCTGAACTAAAGACGACTCAGCTAAGCAAAACATGCCCTGCCAAAGCCTTTAAGACAATACTCTGTAGTTTCTAAAACCTGGGACGTGAGGATAGCATGAAGAAATCAAAAGGATGGCAGGTGGGAGGGGGGAGAGACTCATCCACTTTTGGTCATTTTTAAATAAGAATTCCTTTACATGATTTAAAATCAACCCATAAGTTCTATCTTTTCTTAAATTTCTGAACAAGACCACTAACAAAAAACCCGCACAAAACAAAACACAGTCAGAAATCTATTTGTATTTCATGTATACAGGAACACCTACTTTTTAATCAAAATTTTGAGCTACCTTCTTAGCAACTGAGGGTAATGGTTTATGAAATTAAGCAGTATTACCAGAAAAAACATTGTCATTTAAATTACCAAGTACTTTTAAAGGAAGAAATTTACCTCACCTAACAAATACCACAGGTGTACAATTTTACAGCTTTTAGGTATATAGTTTTATAGCTCTTCTCAAAACTGACCCTTAGCTCTGATACTTCCACAGATCTTTCAGAGGAACCAGGCAAAGCAACACTTTATGATCCAAGTTTTGGTTAAAGTTTCAAATTACTCATTAAGGTCTTCATGAGTATTTAAATTCTGCTGAAGGCAGGGATTATTCTTTTTGATAACAGCCTTTATTAAGGAATAGAAAAAAAAGTAATTAATTCAAAAACTAACCCCACAAAAAGGCTAATGTAACTTTACACAACTAGAAATTCTCTCATATGTTGTTGTAGTAAGATTGTGTTCTGTAAAGAAAACAATTCCATTTAAAAAAAAAAAGAGGATGAAAATCACATTAAAAAACACAGAGAAGACTCTGACACTAAATCACAGCAGGACAGAGACAACTTCTTAAAACTGTATAATGTAATGGTTAACATATCAATGCAATTCCCTCTGCCACTTCTACCTGTGAATTTCAAAATCTGTTTTCCAGTTTTCAAAAGCCTTAAAGTAATCACCATATTGGTCAGTACCTGAATCATGGAAAACTACTCACCATATCAATCATTTGATGATTCAAAATTACCTGAAGAACTACCTGTATATCTTTCTGCATAATTTCAGATGAATTCAATAGATTTTTTTTAACACATCAAACACATGAGATCTATGATTACATCTTTGTTTTCACAATATTAATCTTCAGGTTTTCCACTGTGGGGAAGGGGGGTGGTTATACAAAATTAAAGTAAGCAGTGTCTTTCCAAGGATAAATTAGAAATGAAAGCAGGATGAGATCAGCGAAGATTACAGGGCACTGTTTACTTAATTGAGCATAACTAAATCAAAGATATATGAATCAGAGCATGTACTTCTTGACAGATTGATTCAATTGATTTAGTTTTGAAAACTGAAGTGTCACAAAGACCATTATAAAAAATAACAACCCCAGCAATAAAGCTTTCTTTTTTTTAAAATAGTCTACTTCTTGCCAATTCACGGCTACTCATTTAATTATTGCTTTCACCCCATGTGTTTAAAATACAAGAAGCATTTACAAAAGAAATATATGTGTTTGTATAGCAAAGAATTACTGCAAACATATACTTTTGATTTCCCCACATCTGGAAATGCATTTATGTTACACAAGGCTTTTAGTTCACCGCAAGAAACCTGTTAGTTTCTAACACAGAGGAATTTGCACAAAACGTGGAGAGAATAATTTATCTACCTTTAAAAAAAACCAAAAAAACAAAAACTCAAGCAAAAACCTCTAAATAAATCAACTGGTAGACTGTTACCATAGCCAAAACCACATACATTTTATTTTTTCTGAGGCTGCAATTCAGTGAAAGAATCAGTGCTGAAAATGAAGATGCAGCAGAGGAATGGTGATTAAGTTTTTATATGCGATCTGGACTATCAGGTAAAGGTCTAAGTGAGCTGTGACTCCTCTATCCACACAGGGACCATGGTTTTGCAGTACAGACTTCATTAATAAGAATTCTTCTAAATGAACTCAACCAGACTAGCATAAATCAAGATTGATACCTTCCATATCAACTGAACAAAAACATGCAATAGGAACACCACTCAATATTTCTCCATAGCAATGATCCCACAGCTTTCTAGAGAGGTAAAAGCAAAATGCAGAAGACTGATACAGACAGGGTTTTTTTTCCTGTCCACCTGTACACCTTTACTACCACCTCACTCCAGAAAAATAAAGAGATCATCACCTGTCTCTTTTTCAATGTAAAGGTAATTAACAGCTAAGTTTGCAAACGAGATGTGGGGTACTCTCTCCTATGAGTGCAATCTGACCATTCACAAAAGTACCAATACAGGTTACCAAGGTCACCAGCACTACATCATTTTTTTAACCAGCCTTGCCCCAGAGCAAGGTAAGTACCATATGTGTCCAAGGTGTCAGTCTTCATTAATCCAGCAAGGGAGGAGATGGCAATCACTCCCATAAAATCAGTGCAAATACTTCCATTACCTGATGCAAAGACTAATTTTCTTTATGCATAAAGACACACACACAAAATGGCACACGAACTACTTCTGTATGACTTTTCAAAGTTAATCTTATCCTCTCACTAGAATACCTCCAAGGAGACCATTTTATCAATATCCATTGGCCTGCCTAAGCTTATATGCCAATTCCAGTATTTTCTCAATCTGGGAAGAAAAAATAAAAATAAAAAAGCATGCAGATCCAAACATACATAATGCTTTAGGATGCATCCAAGTAGAAAAGAGTCTACTTGAAGTTAATGAAATTATATCAATGATATCTGACTGCAGGAAAGCAACAACCTGTGCAATTAAAAAACTATGTCTGATTTATTCTGACCTGGGCCAAGGTCTTCTCAGAAGTCAGTTCTCTTCCCTGCCACCTGCTACAGTCACAGGTCAACAACAATTTCATAGTTGAAAACCAGAGCATCAGCAAAAAGAACAGCCAGACTCTGACAGACATTGCCAGATTTGAAGTATTTGGAAACAATCATTGTACCAGTTCAGTTGCGGCAGACAAACAATCACTGCATCAGTTCAGTTGTGGCAGACAGGTTACAGCACCAACAGTGCTTCCCCACCGTAAATGTAGATGTACAGTGGGGGTTACTTCTCCTAGCTTTAGAGCAACTAGAAGAGCATGCCAGGGTCTCACAGCCCTAGCTGTTCTGCCTGGGAGAATATGGCACCATCACCCCCCACAGGGCAATGAGCAGCAGCTGAATCTCCTCCTCCTCCTCACTCAGACTGTCCTTATTTGAGCCCTTATTCTCCCAGGTCACATCTCTTCCCTCCCTTCCTCCCCACCCCCAGAAACCCCCACCTTCTGCTTCAGCATGGGAATTCACCAATCAAAGCAGATAAGTGCATCATGTGAGCGATGGCAGACGCACTGAGGGGAATTTCCAAGAGCTCCCCTGCACCTGCAGCATATACGGATACAGAAGATTTCCAATGCAGAAATTACAAGCTGAGCAGTGATGTCAAAGCATTCCCATTACCTGCGACTAAAAGCTCTTATGCCAGACTGCAGCACCTAATTTGCAAGCTGTTCTGATATACCTGCAATCACATTCCATCTTGCCTTGTCATTTCATGTATGACAATTATTCCTAAGCTTATTTTACTAGGGAAGCGGCACACAAATAACACAGACTGAAAGACCAGAAAGCAGTAATTACTCAGTCTATTCTCTGCTGATGTCAGACATGCAGTACAGCTCTCTGAATCCAGCAGAGCACCCAATTAATCTGCACCAATCCTCAAGAACTACATTCTGAAAAAAAAAATAAATAATAAAATCATATAATCAAATAGCCCCTGTCTGCCTTGCAGTCAAGATTTAGGAGCAATACAAAGTCCATTTCATCACCACACCATGCCAGCCAACCTCTCTGTTAACAGAGTTGTGCTTTATTGTCATCTCTGCAAACAAACCTACTGTGAATTCACCAGCCTGCCGCTCCATCTTTCCCCCTTCCTCATCAAAAATGCTTTTCCTTCCCTGATCAGGGTCCTTCATAGAATAGATTATACCAATTCTGCTTGGTTCAATAGATTATGTTAGCATAGCTGGAGTAACCACTCCATGGGTCTGTAAGATTTACAGCAATATCCCCTTGTCGTGTCTACATAACAAAAAGCAATTTCCATGCAGGTATCGATATTCAAAGTGGTCGTTTGGGGGTTTTGGTTGGTTTGTTTTTTTTAAGAACTTTTATCCTAATTTGTGTATTTCAAAACAAATAGGCTTTTACTATAGCTATCAATTCCTTTCCCCCCTAGGTTTCCTTTTAGCAGTGCAGATGTCTAACAACAGAGATCCTAGACCCAGAGCAGAGCCTCAGCTGAGAGGAGAATAAAGATCTGCACGTGCAACAAGTGTACCACATACAGTATTATCAATGATGAACATCTCCACAATCTTAGGAAGAGGAACCAAAAAGCTAATGACAAGAGACATAGCACTTTCAGACATGGGAAATAAATATGTTCAAGAAGGAGAAAAATCAGAACACAAAACCCTGTAGAGTTTTGGAATGGCCTAGAAGATCAAGGAAGAAAAATTACCACTTTGTTATGAGAAGCTCTTTCATCCAACCTATCCGGTTCAAAACCACAGCTTACATCTCACAAGACCTTCCTTATTACTTGTTATTTTCCACAACATCACACTGTTCACAGGATCATGGAAACTCTAGATCACTGGAATCCAAGAGATGCTTATTAACCTTTCAAGGCTTTACTCTTTTGCCCCCTTTATTAACCTCTAACCTCCCAATTGATTGCTTCCAGTCTGCAGGAGTGTGTGTGCTCAAGTCAATATAGAAATTGTTAGAAAAAGAAATCTGTCTATAACTTCAAGAGTAAATAGCCTGCTCTTTAATACCTTTTTCATACCCATTGCTTCTTTACCAATGCATGCAAACACTTCTGAGGTTGAATATATATTCTCTCTCAGATGGCAGATTGCTAGACCAACTGCAGATATAAAATGCTTTTATATAGCTATTTGATAGGTGGATGACATCTGTAAATTTTTTATCTCTTCATATTTTCAGATGGTATTACACATACAAACAACAGAATACAAGCACCAAGCCTAGATTGAAACTTTTCAAGAAAATCAGTACAACATCTGAAAAGGAACATGGAAGAGTATTCAATCTGAACACTCACTCTTGAACGTAGCATCTATAACATTATCCATCTTCTCATGGTCTTCTAAAATTGCCAGTTGCAAGGTTAGCTCACAAAGAAAGTTACAATTTGAGATCCCCAAAGTCAACTGAATGGAGCCAGCTTTTTCAGAAATGAGAGGGCAGAGATGCATGGTTACTTCAGCAATACCAATTTTAAAGAACTCCCTAAACAGACCTTACAATAGACCACATTCAAGACCGTCTCACCTCATTTGCCTAAAGCTCCCAGTTACTGTTACTGCTTAAAGAAATAAACTCTTATTTTGCAAAAAGACCAAGAGAGTGACCCTTAACTGTCTAAGTGTAGGGCTTCATGGTGGTACAGCAGCAGCTTCCATAAAAAATGGAAACCACGGCCCTTATTTTCGATGTGTGACAGCTGCCAATCACCTACCTCACTCAATTTTGATTACTTGCTATTATAAAAAGAAAGATGAAAGACACACCATCAGGAACTAGGAGTACTTACTTGTTATAGATTACATTTTCTGTCAGCATGCAGCAATTGCAGAAAAGCAGATTACGGATTCCCCTACTCATTTAATGAGTTGGTCATTAAACAAGGGAGAACAAGAGAGACTGCTCCATGCCATATCTATGGTCTTTGTGATCTCTGTGACCAGCTGTTAGCCATTCGTGGGACAGGGTCAAGACAGAGCTCAAAACCAGTAACTGCCAATAAAAAAGAATGGGAAGCCACAGAGAGATCAAACTAATAGCCCCATCTGTGACAGAAACCTCAACCATTAAGAAGGCAAGTGGCCTGAAAAGCTGGAGACCTTGTTTTTCTCCCTTTTTATGAGCAGATACACTATATTAAAGCAACCTAAAGCTCTCGGTGACACCTGCACTGCTCCCCAGAAACAGGTTCCATTCCACAGAAAGATTGACCAGTGCTTCTTAGAACTCCAAAGGCAAAAAAAACCATTACAACCATTCACAAATACCATTCACCCAAGCCTAGTAACAGGACAAACAGGATAGTATGACTTCGTAACAGTCTGCCTAAGGGCTCAGCTCTTCACTAGAAAGGAAGAAAGAGTTTTGTTTCATTCTTCTCCAAAAATCAAGATTCTTTTGCTGTTGCGCATATATAGCTTTAACGAGCTCTTCGTTCAGTGGATGATACCTGGAATGACTTGTATAGCCAAACTGACATAAGAAACCACAGCACTTTACCTTATATAAGCTGATATAGGTCTTCAAAAGGAGGGGATGTAAGTATTGATTTTCTTCCAAGATCCCAGCCATAACAACCTCACAGCGAAAAGATCAACAACTCACCATCCTGAAGTCTCCTGGAGAAGAATCTCTAAAGCCACAATTGTGCTGCACCATCTATTTCTGTGCCTCACATAAGCCGCCTGGGAGCATTTTGCCCTGAAAACTACAGAGTCCCAGCATTAGCACTGTGAGGACAGCTGTGAAAGGGCTGTTCTAACAGTCTTCCCCATGTTATGGCCCTAGTCCATGCACTCAGATACATCAGCGTGTCCTCCTAGAGCATGGAAGTTACTACGAGGCGTAATTAATTGATTAATTCCAGGATGGCTGGGAATCTATCTTCTTCTGCAGTTTCACAAGCCTCTTCATCCATATTTACAAAATCTCCAGAAACCACTACCATAAGAAGATGAGTGAGGACCAACAAGATAGACTTTCATAGCCTAGTGCTCACAGGGTGAGAACGTAAGCAAAGCAGGCTGGTTAACGTCAAAGCACAGTATTTATACCATTGACATCCCATATATTCAAACCCCCTACAGGTCAGATCTTTGGGAATACATGGTCCAAAAATCACAAGGCAAAGTCAAGTAAACACATACTTTTCCTTCAGCAGCAAGGGGACCACAAAGCCTGCTCTCAGAAAATCCCACCAAATAAAATTCATTGGAGCCTTTGAAGTATGCAGTTAGGTAATTTTGATGTGGTGTTACACATGCATCTTTCATAAGAATAAGATGTCCTAAACAGTATAATAAAAAAAAAAAATTAAAGGGTTAACAGTCTGGGTCATAAACATCTCCACTACATGAAACTTCTGCAGACATCAAAGAGTCTTCCCAAAACTGGATGTATTACATATCTTGCAAAATTAGTAAATGAACTCAAGCCATCAATTTTGCAATTTCTGAAGTAGCACAATGCATCTATTTATTAGAGAATGGAACTAAGCCCAGGCTACTGATTAGCCATCCTGCAAATAATGCTTATGCAACCTTTAATAATGATTTCTACTAAAAAACAACCAGAGATTTTGTGATTTGGAAAATTTACTTCTAAACTAATTTACAACAACTCCCCAAATCTAATGGTACAAATGACTGAAACTACAGAGGAAACCAGCCTTCTCCAAAATTGATGAGGTATCAATTTTCATCACTAGACACTCTTAGGTAAGATGCCTGCATTAAGTTTTTGTTCTCCTTTTTAAAAGTCTGGTAAGTATTCCCTTCTCCCTTTCCCCTGGAAAGGGATTCATTCAATTTTAAGGAAAATATTAAAAAGCAGGTTCAGACTTCAGTCTTCGGCAAATTACGAAGAGAAAAGAATAGCAATTGAGCTAGTAAAACCATCAAGGAAAGCAAACCACTGAACAACACAAACAGACCACAAAAAATGACAACTTAAAAACCAAACATGAAATACAAATTAAGTCATCTCAATAAGCACGGAAATTATACCCCTACACATTTTCAACATATGTGTATATAAACCTGGTGAAAATAAAGCCATCGGTTCCCACAAAGCTGTAACAAATACTTGACAGTCTCACAACATAGCCCCAAGTTCATCATCACAGCCAGATATTACTGCAACAAATGGCCAAAGTCTGCAACAGAACTCAGCAGCACATATCAAGCCCAAACAACTCGCCATTATTTTAGAAAAGGTGAAAGCAGAACACAGACGGTGATTTGGGGTGATATATAACAAAGAGGTGTTGCCTCTGTTAGTAAGAGAAATTCATATGAATTCTCTCTCCTCCCCCTTTTGGTCTTTCTCTCTTCCCCCTCAAGGTTCATTCTTCCCTGCATGCTAAGAAGAAGCAGAGAGTGTAGGTTATGCATAAATTCATGACAGAAAATACTGTTTTAGAACAAAGCTCCTGTGCGTGGGCGCATGTCTATAAAATAAAAGGCATTGTTACTCTACCAAGTACGTATCCACATCCAGCAATCAAATCAGATCTTAAAATTTTATTTTGACAGCTACTTGCAGTTATATTTTTACCAGAGGTTTGACTTTCATATTAATACCTGGTTTTTAGTGATATCATCAAGAGATGAATCAAAACTGACAGGCAGAGTGGTATTAACAGTTGTGGAAGAGATTTCTCATCCCTGAAATCTGTAATTTATTTTTAATTACTTTACAAAGTTATCAGTTGCAGATAGGAATAAATCTATTCCCAACTCATATTTGAATCTGTCTCTGTATAACACAGAACTGCTCAGCTCTACATAACAATAGTTGTTTAGCAATATTAGGTACTCTTGATCCAGAGAAATCAAATACCATCAACCTTACTCCAGAAGTTAGAGAAAATAACCTAATGTGAGTAGTATCATTAGCTTGCTGAAACTGCTCAAGTAAACTACAGAACACAACCATCAACACAAACGCATTACTAAAGAATCCGCTCCATCCTCTTGCAGAATGAGAAATGCGACATTTTAGGATCCTCATTAATTCCAATTATTAAACTGAAAATTCTGTGGTGCAACATCAGGTGAAGTTTGGAAAACACAAATGTTATTTACCATCATTATTTACCATGACGCACACTTTAATGAAGATTTAGACTGTGCAAGACTTCGATTTTGTGTAGCCCCTACTGCCTGCCTTTCTTACAGATGCATCCCCATGGACACTTTAACATTATATAAACTCCCCTGGAGATAAAGACTATCCTTTAACTTTCCAAAATCACCTCCCTTTGAGAAAGTACTACCTAACAAACAAACACTATATACCTCACAAGTGCATTCAATTCTTTAGTTTCTACTTGATGCCAGCATAAAAGAATATTTGTAACTTATTTTCAGATATTAAAAAGAAAAGAAGACCAAGGCTAGATAACTGTAACTGGAAAAGATAAACAGGATTAAGTAACAGGTGTCTGCATGCACATAATTCAAAGTCATGGATCAGATAGGGTGCAACGCCTTGCTGGCAAAATGGAAACACTGATTTTGCACCTTGCTTTGAAAATTAGCACTAAGTGATTTTAAAAAAAAATCTGTTTAAATTACACATACAGAGACACTGAGAGACAACACAAGCACTTGTATCCGGAGAGACCTTTCAATGTATCTGAAAGCAAACAAACAAATAAAAAGATCTTGAAAGGTAAGCTGTCCTTTCTCCAAGGGAGGAAAAAAAAAAAAAAAAAAGAAAAAAGGGGAAAAAACCAAACCACCACAAGAAAGTTAAACTTAACTACACAGAAACATTTGTCACACCGCCCAGCACTGACAAAATCCGGATACGCTCAGAAACTACAGCGAGCTGTACAGCTGGCAGTGAAGATGAGAAGAATAGTTCAATAAAAAAAAAAAAAAAAAAGGAAAAAAGGGGAAAAAACCAAACCACCACAAGAAAGTTAAACTTAACTACACAGAAACATTTGTCACACCGCCCAGCACTGACAAAATCCGGATACGCTCAGAAACTACAGCGAGCTGTACAGCTGGCAGTGAAGATGAGAAGAATAGTTCAATCACCAGTCACACACACACACGGAGATAGATATAAAACCCCACACACGTACAGGCAGACATAGATGTGTGCACGTCCATGCCCTCCGAGCCCGCGGGCCGGTGCGCTGAGACCGGGCGGGGGCGGGGGGGGGCC
>NW_015090786.1:6814139-6818444 GCF_001431845.1 Calidris pugnax | reverse complement strand
GAGCTCCGCCTGCGCGGCCCCCGGGCGCGGCCGGGTACGCGGCCCCCGCGCCCGGCCGTACCGCACCGCTCGACAACCCGCACGGGTGTATAGGCACACACGTACCGCACCGGGGGCTGGGCGGGCGGCGTTCCGGAGAGGATGCCCGCGCTCGGCGTGCCTGTGTTTACTACATGTATTGAAAGGGCGACTGAATGGGCGAGAAGGAAATCACTTCAGGTTGCCCTGCTGCCGCCAGGCCTGCTGGCTTCAACGCAGAAATGCACAGCTGAGGAGAAAAAAAAAGGATGTTTCAGAGGCCGCTGGAAGGTTCCCAAAGTCTCATAGTTTTTCTCTCAATATTACAGTTGGACTGCTTGAGGTTTATGTGAAGTGAGTGGTAGAGGAGGCTCAACATCAGCTGAGCTACGCACAGAGGCCATCAGGAGCACAGGATTCCCTCTCCGAATATCCTCCATGCAGCCCTTTCACAGCTCATGACTGGCTGCAAGCCACTGCCATGGATAGCCTATGTAGCACCCGGTGCCTTGGCCTGTGCTCCTCTGCTGTCATCGTGTGCCTGGTATTGGTTTTCCTCTCTCTTGATTTTATGAGAAGTGCTTTCCTCTGTGTCAAGAAAAAAAAAACAGAAAACACCCACAAAGACAAACAAAGTGCTTAGTTTTATAGCCGAAGCAGGTTCTCCATCCCTTTTCTGCTACAGCCCACACTCTTGGACTTTGTTAGTGAACTGTTGAGTTTGGCTGCCCAGGGCCTGCAGCTAGGCCATCCTGAAGGGACACCGGCACCAAGAGCTGATGGTAGCCCTCAGAAGCAAGGAGAAGCAGCAAGCTACAGCTGAAGAAGTTATCTAGGGTGAGCTGAGGAAGCAGCGGAATAAAATATAAAATAGTTTTGCTAGACAGTTGTAATAAGAGTGCTGCATTGCCACGAACTACTCAATCTGGTAATCCAGTGGCCAGAGTTTGCCATTATATTATCTTAAACCATAAACTGTAAAAATCCAACTTGGAATGAGACCCCCCTCTGGTGCCAGGTGCTGTACCAGGATGTGATAAAAAACATTCTCCCTTCAAGAACTAATACAGTGCTCCTGGAGCTGCCATGGAGAAGTAAGCAAAGGGGTGACCGAGAACAACAGCAACGATGACACATGATTGCAGGGACAGCCTGTCAGCGGACCTACAGACTGAGGGGTTTCTGTAACAGAGGCAAGTGTTATTTTAAGCAGATGTTCATATTTGCTTATGTCTACTCAGTTAGAAATTCCTCATGGGCATGATAGTAGAGGCAGGGCTTTAGAAATGCGTGAAGGGGAGCAAGGCTGCAGCTAAAGCTCAGGGTGGGCGTATTGTGCAAAAGGTGGTGCGGGAAGGAAATAACAAAGGAACCTGCATGAGAAGCACATGAGCTGGATGAAGGCCAGTATTGCTGGCAGGGCTAAAGGGATCAAGTTAACACACAGGATATAGGTGCAGCATTTGTAGCCATTAAAGATGGAGGGCATTGGCTTGAGTGCGAGGTGGACACAGGGCTAATGAAGAGGTTTTTGTTTGTGGTTCCAGAAGTGTTTGTTTCTAAATGAATGAAATGGATACATTTGTGTGAATACAAATGAAGAGTTTCATTCTCCATGCCTTTTTCATTGCTTTTTTGTTGGTTTTCTTTTTTTTCTTTTTGCATGTAATTTAAGTAAATTATTACAAAAGTAGTAATAAAAAAATACTTTAATTCCAGTGAGGCATAATGGCTTACTCGCTAGCAAACAGTACTGGAGTCTCACTAGGAATCCCTGTGTAGTTTGTACTCAGACAACCTCTAGAGCTTGCACTGGCTGTAAGCACAGGTGCTGTGATTCTGGTTTGTGATGGGGTCTGGCTTTTCCCATGATTTCTTACCTCTTCCCCTGCACCACCCCCACCATCCCCGATGGCTTCTACATGATAATAGGTCATGGCTGCCTGCCTGCGTGAGGGGGTTTTATTCTGGGGCAAAATTCAGGCCTATCTATCTTCACTATTGCGGTTCTTAAAAACAGTTTTAGCAAAATGTAGGGGCTCAATATTTTTGGATAACTGTATGAAATTCAGGTAAGTACTGGTATCTCAGAATTAGTGGAAGTATAGTTTCTTTAGAAAAAGCATTTCTTTGTCCTTTCACGCTCTTTTCCTTTCCGATGTCAGCAATCTGACCCAACTTGTTCATTGAAAGAAGGGCAGTCATCAAAGGAACAATTGTCAGGACCCCGGCTCTGCAAAAAAGCCAGAGGTACTGACATTGTCAGGAAGTGGACTTTACATTATAAAGTGTTTAAAGTCATAGAAAGTAAGACCTGAAAGCAAGGGTCTCAAACTCCCCACACAGCTGTAAATGGCAAGGTCAGGCCCACATATCAAGATTAATTCCTATGTTAAGAGTTTCATTGTGGTACAACTCTGTTTACACACACGGACTTCTAAAGACAGCACAACGGATGACAATTTGTTTCTCCACTGATTTCTTCCTGACTTCAGCAGTCAGTGTGATTTGGCCAGTTAGAGATCAGATAGGAGTGAATCTGAGGACTTTAGATTTTACAACTAGTTCTTGGGTTGACTCGCTGCCTAGTTTTGGACAAGATACAGCTGTACTGTATAATTTTCTGCCTTGTAAGGCAGTATTTCCCTCATTAAGAGTGGCTTTTCAATACGGGACAGTGTTTGTTATAGCTTTATAAGTAGTACATATAAACATATGCAATGCTAAAGATTTCATCCTTGTGACTTCAAAAAAAACACTTGGGAAAAGATGAACACTGCCAACAATTCAAGTCAGTTGAAAACAAAATGCCACAGGAAACAGCAGAAAAATCTTAATCTCTGAAGTGATCAGCTGAAACCTGCTGCCTTTAAAATGGTTGCCTCTATTAGAGGTAGAGCACCACATCACCTGATCATGTCAGCAAAAAACTACAGCTGTCTTCAGGGGGATCTACTCAATCTGCAGCATATTGAGATTAAAAATTATTTTTCCAAAGACATTTGAAAAGTTTGGAAAAGTCACATGATCTTTTGCTTTTATTTCTTATGTGATATAAGGGTGCAGGACACTTTACAATCACAAGCCCAGCGCCTCAGAATATCCGCACAATGAGTTCATTCTCAGTGTTTTATTTCCAATCTAAGGCAAAATTTTTCCTTGGACATCAGCATGTGTAGTGATAGAAAATATGCAGCAGGTGTAGAAGCATTGTAGATATTTCAAGTTGGAACATGCAAAATTCAGTGAGAATGTTGAAGCTCTAGGTTTACACCATTAGCTCACAGTCAGACAATCTGTGATACAGCCAGTGTTCATCTAGCATGTGTAGTGCTTCTTACAGATTTATACCACCTCTTGGTTGGACCATTAATTTCTTTATTTCTAAGCCTGGATGTTCCTAGTAAAAATATGTTGATGTCGAATACTAAGGAAAGCTTCATGTGCATAATTAAGCACCATTATAAAATACTTGAATAAATGCCCTCTTTGCAGCTTTTTATTTTGGTCGTCTTATAAATAGATAGTAGGGTGCTGTGACACAAGTGATTTCAGAGCGAGCAACGCAAGACATTTTTCCTTGGTCACAGTGCTTAACATGTGCGAGCTTAAGAGGACACTCTTCATCTTTTTCAACTTACACGGTTGAAGAAGTTTTGTGCACATGGCGCAAAACCAGTTTCCTGTTTCATAGGTAGTATGTCTGTATAGGCTTTTGAGGCAGACTGGTCTGCCTGTGCTCAGAGCTTACTGGAAACTGCATTAGGATGACGCTCAAACTAATATTCTTCATGATATTGCTTATTAACCTGGGCCTGGTGCTGTACGCAGTAGCTCTAGTGCATGTAGCTACATGGCTTTTGATCTGCATGCTCCCCAGGGAGGACTTCGCTGCTTCTTCTGCCAAAAGGCTCTATTCGATGTGTTATCATCTACCACTAATGGTACTGTGGTTGGTATTGATGGATAAAATACTGGTCTCAGTAAAGTCAATAGCAAAACATTCACTTACATCAGTGATTTTCCAAGTCTTACATTGCAGCCAAATCTATGTGTCTTTAATGTGAAAGGCAATCCAATGGTCACTTAAAAGGCAAACTGCAGACTGAAGCAGAAATATATTGATTTCTCATCTGTTTCCAAAAAATGGCTGGGGTGAATCATTTTGATTGAAAATACCTTTTTTTTTTTTTTTTTTGTAACCATTTTCCTGAACATTGCTGGACCATTTTGTTACAGCTTGAGACAGACAGCAAGCTTGGAATATTTTAGTCTGGTAGTTAAAAT